>NC_092064.1:30261615-30311615 GCF_039877785.1 Chaetodon trifascialis | reverse complement strand
AACACTTACCTGGCGATCCATCTGTCCCCTGTTCCTGTAAAAAGAGAAAAAGAGAAAAAGATCACTGGAGGGAAAGATGACGTGATGATTTACACTGTATTTTATTGCACCTACCTGTAATGAACCTCTTATGTCCACGTTGGGGGGTGGTGGTTGGGGTTGCTGGGGCTGATCCGCCTGGGGAGGCTGGATGGAGAGTGCACTAAAAATCTTTCGTCCTAACCCACCCACCAAACCCTTCCTATATCTCCAGTATCTGGACGCCATCTTTGGCCTCTGGGGGGGGGGCACAGAGCAAGAATTTCTTCTGTTTTTTAACACACTCAATAGACACCACCCCAAAATAAACTAAGACAAAACTTACAGCCCAACACAGTAGAGTTTTTAAATACCAGGGTTTTCTTCCTCAGCTCCAGCTACCAGGAAAAGTTACTGGCCACCAAGGTTTTCTTTAAGGACACAGACCGCCACGCTCTCCTCCACAAGTCCAGTTATCATCCCGGGCACACGTACAGAGGTCTGATAAAATCCCAGCTGGTCCGCTTCCACAGAATATGCACCTTCGCGGAGCACGTGGAGGAGGCCACCAGCACCCTCTTCAGTGCGTTGAGGCTTCGAGGTTACTTGAGGCGCTTCCTCCGCAGCATCAAGGTGGAGGTCAGCGGCGCTTTTAGCAATAATAAAAATGATAACAACACTACTGTAGGAGCAGGGATGTGTTTTCTCACCTTGTCACTGTGTGTGGGTGTGTCTTTGTGGAGATGGGGCTGGGTGCGAGTGTCACTGGGACAGAGTGATTGCTTGATTGACATCACCTGCACTTACCTGGGGATCAGTTCGTTTGTTACGCAGTGAGGGTGAGGCATGATGCCTATATTTCTCTTGACCGCAAAAGCCATTTACCATCTTAAAGTCCAGTCATGCAATTACATCTGCATATCATGTAAGGTCGAAAGTTTGATTTTACTGAAAGGGTCAATTAACACCCTTCAACTGTAGCAATGGCTTCAGGTTTCCTTGGACTAAGTGTGTCAGACAGATCCCTGCCTTCTCACTGTCAGTAACTAATTAAAAGATGATAGTCACAACTACAACTCAGTCCTCCAACTCCCTCGTCCCCCAGTGAGGACTTACTCGGAGAGCACATTCAAACCTATAGGATCACTCCAGGGGAATTTCCAGGGGACAGGGGACACCTGTGAGTCATTGGGGGGTGCAACATGATCTCCGCCTACCAAAAGAACAAAAACTTAAAAGATATCCTGATGCATACAAACCTGAATAGAAACACCGGGAAGGAGGCGCTTCGAGGCTCAGAAATTGCATTTGTCCATCTCCCCCACGTTTTTAGCCCCCATTCCAAAATGGGTTTTAATTTGTGGCACACCTTGAAACCTATGACCAGAAATATCATTTATGCTAATAGATGCAGGGTATGTATGTGGGTGGGTGAGACGGGCAACCAATTAATTTTACGAATCAAACAGCATATTTTTAAGATGAACAGTGGGAACGGCACAAATACCGTATACACCCATTTTAAACTCCATGGCCCCCACGACCTTCAGAGTATAGGCCTGGAGAGTAACCAAAGGTGGTCCACGGCACAGTGACGGGCAGCGGCAAGAATGTGTGTGTGTGTGTGTGTGTGTGTGTGTGTGTGTGTGTGTGTGTGTGTGTGTGTGTGTGTGTGTGTGTGTGTGGGTTAGGGTGTGTGTTATTATGCGCGTCTTATTACTGTGTCTATTTCTTTAATCAATCCAGTATTTTATGATTTTATTTACAATCTATTAAATTGTTTATATTTATACTTTTCTAACACTAAACAGTCATTTTAACACCCTTTTCTGAAACTTCTGGGGATAAAACATATTAAAAAAAATTAGGCAAACTAGGATCCTAGAGGAAAATGGTTTTAATTCTGTTACATTACATCCTTCCTGCCCTACCTGTGCCATGGACTACTCTCAAAACTAAGATGACAGTCCCACCCAGTATTTTATTGGCTTATCTTATTCTTTTATTGATTGATTGATTTGATTTGCTCTTCAAAATCCTGTTCTTCTGATCATTTTTGAACTCTCTCAAGAGGATTTTTCCTTGAACAATTGGTCACTGTTGAATTTGATTTTTGGTCCTTTGTAGCTTCAATCTTCGGTTTCTTTCTACCACAAATATTGACCCTGTTACAACAGGTAACTTCTCCCATGTGCACAATTTCCTGTTTCTTTCTCATATCAGAAAGCTCTGGCATAACAAAAAATGACTTGTCATTTGCAGTGACCATCCTGAAACAACATTTATCATGTTGTTGCAATGACAATAATGCGGCAGCCATTCCAGATTGCGTGAGTAGTCAGATTTCATGTCTGTTAAGAGGCTGGAAGGTGTTCAGCTTCAAAGACCACTCGAAATGACATTCCTCTTTCATCAGATCTGTCCCTGCATGTGGAAAGACACCACATCACCCGTGGAGAACACAAATGATCCAGTTAAAGCACAATGAAGAGCGATGCATCGTTGATCACAACAGGAAACTCCACCATGGCGTCATCATCGATGTGAAACGGCAAAGTATAACAAGGAATACTTGTACCACAGTGGCACAAACAAGTTCTTTTGGCCCCTGGAGTACATCAGTCGGTACCATGATGACCAGATACTTTGTCTAATGCCACAACCACAAGCTCTGAGCACGAGATCCAGACACACAAAAGGAACTAAACATTCAGACACATAACCTCGAGTAAACACAAACACCTTTGCTCGTTTTCACATGTAGAACAACAATTTGGATTTGTCCTAAAACAAAAACGGGTTCCTTCTACAAATCTGCTGAAAAATCAGCATCCAAACAGTATTAGACAGAAATATCAGCAGATCTTTTTCGGACTTTATTCTGGTTGTGCACACACAGACACACATTAGTGGAGTGGTGTTTTCATTCATCTTTCAGATGCATACTCTTCACTGTTCTACACTTTACTTACTCTTGAATCCTTTCAGTTCCAGCTGGATGAACTTTTAACTTTGTGACGGCAGTTTGTTTTTCTGGAACATTATTAGCTTCTGAATGCACCCAAAAAAGATAAAACGTAAACATGAGATCGAAACTGTTTTTATGTCCATCGTGTTGTCGTGAAGGCAGAACAAGGAGCTGCTGGATACATGCCTGATTCAGTCTATCAGCTGATCAGTTCAAAAAAAGAGGAGCTCCACCATCGTCCAAAACACAAACTCGTCCAGTGAACGGTCCTCCTAAGTGTCTGACTCCACCCTGTTGCAGTTCACATCATCAGGCTTTCACACCCTTCAGCCAATCACATGTCAGACCACAGGATGGCCTTGCTGCCTTTCTCCACACTAGCGACGTATGCCCCTGAAGGCGACCAGGACACCGAGTTGATGGCAGAGCTGCAGACACAAACAGCAAAAAGTCAAAGTGGAAATATGCTCTTCTAGGTTCAGCCAACAAATCACCAAAGTCAGAAATGAATCAAAGAACATGTTCCAGGTCTCAGCGGCTCTGTGGACTCTTTTTACTGTAGTACATTTCTAACTGTGTGTTCACATCATAAAACACTTGGAAGAAAAGCTGTAGGCGCTCAGTCTCCACCAAAACGATGAGCTGAAGGGCCGCTTTCAACTCTTAAACTGAGAGCGAGGGCAGAATAAAGAGGATTTTCTGGTTGATGACAATTTCTCTTTTATTTTTTACAATCTGTGCAAATGTACATATCCAGAGTTGTTTTTCTATTCTGTACCCTGTCTACCTTTGTTATTTTGCCCTCTTTATGCCACTGTGCTTGCCCTTTGTAATACTTGCTGGCTGTAACAACAATTCCCTGGTGTGGGATCAAGTTTTATCCAAGTCTTATCTACAAGTGATTCCAAGAAGTCGTGATCCATTGACCACATGAACATAAAATGGTCAGAAACAGGTGCCCGACACTTGTGCTGCGACATCACAAGTAACTTTTCTTTCACTCTAAAAGGTGTGTTAGCCTTGAAGCCATGTTGGGGGTGAGCCAGTCTGTCACCTGCAGCTTGTTTGTGGCTGTTTGTACAAGCCTATTTAAAAAAAACGGACAAAAAAGGATGATTTCCTAATCCTTTTACAGACAACAACAGATAGGTACAGACAAAATACAGACAACCAATTTAATGTTTGACCTAACCTACCTTTATTTTTGTAAATATATACTGATTCTGAATTGATTGGTTTGCATTTGCAGCACTAACTGTTCAGCTTCAGGCTATGAATTATCAGTCAGTAATTAGTTTAGGTTGGTGATTTTTCATTCTGTAAATGCTTGTGTGAAGCTTCTGGGATCACTGGTTCTTACTTGTGGTTTCGGTCCAGAGTTCGGTCCACTTTCCCAGTCAGGACGTTCCAGACGTACAGAGCTCCATCAGCGGATCCTCCGGCCACATAGCTTCCATCAGGACTGAACACAACATGTCAACATGTCACATCAAGGCTGCACTCAGAAAATACTGATTTTATTCATAAGAACTCACTGATGCAACTGGCTGTTGACAGAATCTCAGCTCTTACTCCATGTTTACGTTTGCTTTGCTGAGTTCGGTATAAAGTTTAGCTCGTGTCATTCACCACCATGAAAACCACTTTCCTCTTGTTAATAATATTGTTCTCATTCACTAATTCTCATCACTTTTACTTTGCTTTTCTTTTGATCATTTTAAATAGATACGATGTGTAGTAACTGGCCACCTGTCAAATGTCGACACAAACAGGGGGAAGCATATAACCAGAGTAACTGCTGACTGGAGCTCAGAGCACCGGGGGATTGTTGGTGTTTACACCAAGAGCAACAAAACCGGACTCAGCAACCTTCCAGTGAGATCAGGACTTAACACAGCCCGAAACTAAAGGAGGCCATTGTGACGACAAGGAAAACAGTACTGAGATGATCCACAACGGACTCTGACTGGGTTTGATGAAGACAGGGCAGCCCGGGATAGGAATGCCGTGAACCAGGAGAGCAGCCAGAGGAAGCTTGGTCATCGTCAGTGTGGAAAAGCAGCGTCCAGATCCGGCATATTTTCACACCCAACCCTATTTTATGAGGTTCCTTTGTCTATTCATTTGAATTAAACTGCTAGGAGTGCTTGTGAAACAGCATTGCAAAATACTACACATCTCCCAACTCACGGGTCGGCAACCCGCGTCTCTGTGGAATACTTAGGTGATCTTGTGATGATAAAAACGTTTTTTTAATATTTTCTCGATCAAAATATACATCACATCCTACATGCGTCAGCGGTTGCGCCTGCCAGGTGACTGATTTTGAAAATTCGAGCTTGGTGGCTTGCTGGCTTACCTGTACGCTTGACATGTGCCGAGAAATTGCAAACAAAAAATCTAATGTTGAAAGACTTTTCCAGAACAAGCACAGCATTTGCTGAAAAGCAGCCAGCTGGAGATGAATGAAAAAGAGCAGATTCAGAACTGCTGCAGACAGCTGATCAGAGCAAACACACTTTTAAGAAGTGGATAAAATCTACAAACTCAACTACTGCTGCTACTGTTGGGGCAGCTCAGGAGATAGTCAGGCGCGGGAAGCCATTCACAGACGGAGATTATATGACAGAATCGTTATTAAAGTACAGCATCTATTTTCCAACTCCAAAAACAAAAGTGAAATTGTTCAGAAAATTAGAAATATGGCTTCCTGCAAAGACTGTCAGGGATGGGACCATAAAAATTGCAGCAAACAGCACCAGTCAACAAATTAGGGACATTAATTCGGCTCCAGCGGACTCAATCACCCGTAATGAGTCAAAAGATGGAAACAAAATTGAGCAAATAGCGTCGTTATGCAGATATGCAAACTCTGCTGGGTCACAGGAAGAAATCATTGCGCTGATACCACTGCAGGGCCAAACACAGGGGGGACTGTTTAAACACCAAAGACATAAACGCCACCAACATGGTGTCAGTGGCTACTGATGGGACACCAGGTACGACAGGAGCTCACACCTGGGTTTGTGACTTTACTTCAGAAGTCACTGGAAAGACAGCTGCTGACATTTCACTGCATTCAGCATCAAGAAGCCCTGTGTGCTCAAACTTGCTGCAAGTCTGGAGCAGGTGAAAAATATCCTGGAAAGCAAAGGACTCACCCATCCTGAACTGGAACAGCCAGATCGGCTGGAAAAATCTGCACTTCATGGTGGATAAAACAGCGCACAAAGCATGCTGAACAAGTCTTCAGGGGAAAAGAAGCACAGCCATTCAGATGCTGGAGAAGGTTTTAGCTTTGAGCACAAGATGACAGTGTTTGCCAGAGATGTACAGAGAGGTGCGCTCTCACTTGCCCTCTTTTAGAGACTTTAAAGAAGCACATCATCATACAAATTCTGCATATTCACAGCATGCAATCATCACAATGCAAACTGCATTTGGGGAAAGATTCTGTGAGTTCAGAGAGGACGAAAACACATTATCCTACCCTGTCACTCACCTGAACATCGATCCAGCCCTGTGGAGCATTGCTGCATTTCCAGCCATAAGTCAAACCAATCTTGCAATTGAACGGGCCAACATGGCTGATGAAGACATATGGGTATCTAAGTTCAAAAGCCTGACAGCTGATCTCCAAGATGCTGCTTGTCAGAAGGCCATCCTTTCTCAGAGGCACTAATGCAGTGATACTGAAAACCTCCCCAAACCCAAAAAACTTGTGTTTGAAACATGGAATGCCCTTCCCGACATTTATATGAACATCTTTGGATCCACATACTTATCCGAGCAGGGTTTTTTTTTTTTTTTTTTTCCCCAGAATGAACTACATAAAACGTAAACATCACTTGCGCCTCATGGACGACATCTTACAATCCTGTGTGAAGATCAGAGTCACGTCTTACAGCCCTGATATATATAAGCTCTGCAGTGATGTTCAGGAATGGAAATCACATTAATAAAGTGAGACAGCTGTCATTTATTAGCCTATTATTTTGCAAATATATATTAATATATTGGACCCTGAAGTGATGTAGCTGTGTTTTCTGTTCAGGCTCGATAGCTGACTGCTGTACGTGACTGAGAACAAAAGCGGATGACGGTGATGGTCCACTGAAATGGACTTAAGGCTTGATTAAAAAGAAACTTGCCTTTTTATACGTTTGTTCTTTTTAAACTGAATACCTGCGATATGTTTTATTCTTTTTCAAATGGGCTGCTTTTATAAACATTTTAAACACCATCTCTGGCCATTATCATCCACATTGCTCCTTTAAACTGTTGTCAATGATACAACACTTCCTGCAAATGTTTCATATTAAAAGCAGTGAAGCTCGCTGTACTGCTGAAGGCTGAAATGCAGTTAAAAGCTCCTAAAAAACAAGTATGTGAACTTTGATTCTCTGAACTCGTAGTTCACATGTTTAGAAGTTGTGTTTAACAGGCAAACACAAAAGTAAAGATTTTATCATTTCGATTTTCTGAAACAAGAAATTTAGAAATTAATTCACAAATGAAAGTAAGTGCTAGTCATTTTTTGATATCATTTTTGCTACTATGACAGGTATATTTTTAGTACAGGGCAGAATCACTCCCTTTCATGGAGGGCTTTTACTGTGAAACATCTGCAGGAAGCACTAACTGACAGATGTTGACAGCAGTTTCACAATAATTAAAGAACAGCAAAGGGGAAGTGATGAGAATTACTCCCTGAAATTGGTACAGCTGTTCTGGTTTTTGCCCCTTTATTTGAAACTGGGTCATTATTAATAAATTAATACTGTACCATATTTATAAAGACTTTTTTAGTAAACAGTTCCAAAAAAACACTTCAAAGAACATCAACTACAAAACCTGGGAGCTATGAAACCCCAGCAGGGCATGGGCTGCTGTGCCAGGCAGTGTGTTTAAACATGTTCAACACTAAACTGCTGACAGCCACAATCACATGCTTCAAGTTTATTTTGGGAAAATGAAATTGTGAGAAACTGTGTTGAACTCACCTGAAGGTGACTCTGGTCCAGTCAGCTCCACACTTGAAGCCCTGAGCACTGAAAACACACACAGATTTATTACATATGAGGACAACAGCAGGATGGTTATTTATGAAGCGCCATGCGAGGAAAATGATTCTGGTTAAGAATTTTTACATCTTCCAGAGAGAATTGATGAGGATCTGCTCAACTTGTGGCTCACATGACCTCTGGATCATAAACTAGTCCCTGCCTGGACTCAAGGATGCATTAATGAGAAATAACCAGATAAGTGGACCAGCACCAGCCTCAAACTCTGAGGTCGGGGAAGGAAGTTTACAGCCTGCAATCACCTATTTCTGACCATCACTGTGTGTTTTGACACCAAAATAATCCTGACAAAAGACTTCAGGTTCAAAGACAATTCCTTCATGCAAGGCTGAAGAAAGGTTTTGTAATATTATGCAATCACTTGAGTCACACACCTAACACTACTCTGTAAATGACATGGTTGAACATTTCAACAGTGCCATGTCATCTGCTTTAAATGACATTGTTCCACTAAAGGTTAAAGAGGTGGACAGACAGAATCTCCTCATGGTTAAACAACAGCAGTATTAATGAGAGGAAGAGAATTTGTCAAGCAGACGAAAGAAAATGGAGGAAAACTGTTGTTCACAGTTCACTGTAATATATACAAAGAAGCCATGACGGTCTATAAAAAAGCAGTGCATCTGGCAGAAAGGATTACGTTTCCATGATCATTGCAGAGAATGCTGGGAACTCTACAATTGTATTCTCCACCATTGACCAACCGCTCAGTGCTGCCCACACCTGTCCACACCTGTCCACACCTGTCCACACCTGTCCACACCTGTCCACACCTGTCCACAGTTCTCTGCATCAAACTGTGAAGAAACTGCATCGTTCTTTAATAACAAAATAAGATGAACACCTCTATGTGCACTCTCCGCTATGTGACCACAAAAAACGTGAAAGGCCTCTCTGGAGTCAGTGTTTGTTTGGTTTGTTTGTTTTTGGCTACTGTAGAAACACGGTGGACTCATTGGAAGGAGACCTGCTCCCTCTGACGATATAAAGAGCTCATTCTGAGGTAATGAAAACACAACTCTTCTTTTGATGCCATTACACACAAACAAGAACACTACCAGCCACATTCAACCAGCTCAATGCATTTTCTCTTTGAAGGTTTGTTCCCTTTTGACATGTGACATGTTGAAACATGGAGGATTCCTTGCTCAGTCTGGCAGGTCTGACAATGAATTCACCTGAACGTTTGTCTGACGGCGTTGGTGCGCAGGTCGATGATCTTCACCAGATCGTCTCTGGAGCAGGTGAGTAGCTCGGTGCGGTCGTGGTTCAGGTCCAGAGACGTCACTCTGCCCAGCAGCTCCAGCTCCCGGACTATACTCTCCGCTCTGACACACACCACACAGATCACATGCAGATTACACACATCACATGCATGTATGCACGCACATGCATAACAAATACATAATGAATCACACATAACACAATGTAAATGTTAACTGCAATGAGCTGCATTCCTGTTCTGCATCACATGAAACAAACTGTTTCATCATCATCTCATCAACAACCACTGGACAACGAGTCCTCAACATTAATGAACAACGTTACAAATTGAGTCAGTGCGACTTCTTACCTGATATCCCAGAATCGAACTTTCTTATCAAAGTGTCCGCTCATGACGCACTGCTCCGTGCACACAATGTCATTACAACTGGAACCAGCAAACACGGTCTTCATACCTGGGCAGGTAAGACAGCAGGTGATGCACAGCCAAAAGGTTGACAGGTGGGAAATCAATGAGGTACAAAAGTACTTCCTCGTAACAACAAGACAACCTCAGTTACTTTAATGTTTGTGCTGCCGTCAGTGACTGAAACTATGAATATTAAAGGCGTAATACACAAAGTACAGCACAGAACACAAGCAGCTACTCTATCAGACCTGTACACCTGGTCCCAGGGTCCAGGGAAACCTGTAAAAACTGTCCAATCACATACAGACTTTGCTGCGGAGGTCCCACAGTTTGAGCGTTCGATCATAGCTCCCAGAGACGATCCGAGCGTTGTCCAATAGGAAGCGAGCTGACAGCACCTTCCCACTGTGACCTGTCAAGGTGTGCTGGAAGACACGCACGCCACACACACACACACACACACACACACACACACACACACACACACACACACACACACACACACACACACACACACACACACACACACACACACACACACACACACACACACATTACATAAAACTAAATTCATTTCCTGCAGACTTACTCTAAGCCCAGTCTTCACCCAAAGAGAGGGCTTAGGCAAGTTCCCAGAGTAATTTAAAGAATTACTCTGGGAACTTGCGTTTTGTCCACATGAGGAAGGCGAGTCCCCACAATGTGAGTAATATAGTTACTTTGACAAAATATGTGAGACAGGAGAGGCCACAAAATAAAACTGTTACAAATCAGCAATGCTTAACTGTTACCAGCAGGGGGCATGAATGTGCAAGTTACATTCTTCAAATGAACATTTACATTCCACTTCGTGAAATGACTCAACAATCTATGCCAAGACAAGGAAGTTATTTTCATGAGTAACAAACGGAATGATGTTAAGTGGGAAAACAATCACTAATTATAGAAAATTCAGATAAACAACAACAATATGGGGCAGCCAATTACGAGGTCCGTGGTTCGATTCCTGGCCTCGGCAGTCCACATGCCGAAGTCTCCTTGGGCAAAATACTGAACCCGAAAACTCGCTTTGGAAAAAAGCATCTGCTAAATGACTAATTATAATTGTAATAGTAATATTTCTGTTGAGAAAGTCATTCGTGTCTTTATGGTCTCAGTAGAAGAGTGAGATCAGCACTCAGGCCCCGCCTCCTCGGCCTGATACTCCGTGATGATTGGTTCTGTTGGATGTTAAGCATCATCCCAATGAGTCTGTAGGATCTCTGTACAGACTCACAACGTGATGTGACATCCTGTCTGTCAGCAGCTCCTGTGACCACCAGTGCATTACTAGAGCATGATGGGAGCACAAATCAGGGGCTGCTGGGAGTTAACATGGCCGAGCGGGGGGATCTGAGGTTCAGACCTTTTACATCACATCACTGACCAGAAGACTGACGATCAGTGAACCAACAACAGACTTGTTAACACAACCCTGATTGGTCTTTGCTGTCTGCTCCCTGATTGTCTCGCTAATATCTAATTTCATAGAAAGAGAAACATGTTTAAGAAGGGAATTCATCTATAAGCGTTTCTAGATAAAAAAGACTCTGAAATGTCCAAACCCAAGAACAATTATGTACCTACCTGTACTTTTCTTGAAATGAAAGTGGTTAAAATGGAGCTGTCATTCAAACTTATGGCAAACGGCCACTGGCTATGATTTCAGTTCTGGTACCGTGTGGTTGTTTCTCTGAAAAGGGCAATTTTTCACTCTTTTGTCATTTTTAAACCAAATTATTGTTATTATTTTTAATTAATTAAAGAAAATAATGAGTCAATTAGTCACTCATGAAAATAATCAGTAGTTACAGCTCGACTTTAAATTGTGCGTGACTTTAAACCACTTAAACATGAAATCCCTTAAAGATAGGGATGTAACGATATAACGAATCTCGCGGCGTCGCAATAGAAAAATGGGTCAATGCTGAGGTGAACTGTGACGCTTCTACTGTGATGTTACATGGTTATTTACTTTCTCTCTTTGTCGAAAACTGCATTGTTTTTGTTAAAACAGCAGAGGGCACACAAAACTCCCATCATCCTTTGGGTGCAAGCCAAGCGCTGCTAGAAATAATTTCTTTCCTTTTGGATATCACAATAAATATCAAATGGCAGACTTTTTAATCAAGGTATTATCGTACCGTGAGTTCTGGCATCATAACATCCCTACTTAAAGATTTGTCATTATTCTTCTGACTTTTAAACGCGTTGCGTCGTGGTTTGTGAGCAGAACTTCTTCAGTCTGGAAGACATTTTATTCTAAGAACAACAACTTCTTTCTAAAATGAAACACAGGTACTCTGGTCTATATTTTTCCACTTCCAGTCTACCTGGACAGCTGAGGTCCAGTGTGTGGTGATGATGGAGTGAGAGCTGTATAGACTCACCCTCAGTCTGTAGTCGTCTACAGTCCAGATCCGACTGGCAAAGTCATTGGAGGCAGCCAGCAGGTACGAGCCCTGAACACAAGAAAGAACATATTAAATCAACATGTTAGAACCACTTGATCATTAATTTTAGGTATGAAGATAAAATTCAGGAAAAACATCTTTAACATAGATTCAGAGTTTAACAGTTAAAAAACTCAGAACATGGTAAGATCAGATTTCAGTGACAGTGCTAGCAACTACAACTGAAACGATAAATTAGGGCTGAGCGATACGGCTGAAAACTGTATCACGATATAAGTGTTTTATATCAGTCGATATCTATAATTATTGATATTTTTTATGACCTATTTAAAATAAGGACCAGAATAAAAATACATTGAATTTAAACAAACAAGTATGTGATGTCAACTTTTTGTTAACTGAAGACTCATCCACTTCTCAACAGGGAGAGACCACATAAATACAAATGCGCCATGTTCACATCAGAGCGGAGACGATGAGTCGAAGTTCACCTGTCATCATCTATTTCCACTGTGAGCGACCACGATTCTCAGTACAATATTACACTAAGCCTAACCCACCACAATATTACAACCCCTAAACTGAATAATAAAACAGGAACAAATAGACTTACAGCGCTGTCGAACTCAATGCTGGTGATTCCAGCATTACTGCCGGTCAAAGCTCCTTTAGGCTCACAGCGACCTACACACACACACACACACACACACACACACACACACACACACACACACACACACACACACACACACACACACACACACACACACACACACACACACACACACACACACACACACACACACACACACACACACACACACACACACACACACACACACACACACACACACACACACACACACACACACACAGAACATTTAAAGTAATGAACCAGTTAAATTTACTCTCGTCTTTCATGCCTGCAGCCTTCTGCTGTGCACACGCTCACATGTTCATGTTCAGTTGGAAAACAGATCATCAGTTCACAAAACACAGAAATCAACATTCCCCAGGAGAGTCTGTCTGAGCCCGGGTCTCTCTGAGCCCCCACCTTGATGACTGAAACCAGGTTTTGTGCCTTATATGACATTTAAAAAATCAGTATAGCGGCCTGGAAATCACATCGGAAAGTGTGTGTGCACACTGTGAAGTATAAGGACTTTCTTTAAGGTGTGTTAGTTCTGCTTCCTGTTCTCATCGTGAACTTACCTGCGACGACCTCCCACAGCTTCACTCTGCGGTCCATCCCCCCTGTTGCTAGGAGACGAGAACCGGGGCTGAACCTCACTGCATTCACCTCGCCATCATGGGCATCCTGCGCGCGCACACACACACACACGCACGCACGCACGCACGCACACACAGAGAGTTAGACTCTGAGCCAATCAAAACCTCCGACCGAGCACACTGTTTTTCTGTTGGTCTCAGCTTGAAAACTTGAGATCAGCTCCCTCCTCGTCCTCAGCCTGACGCTCCATGCTGATTGGTCCTGTTGGATGTCCATCATCATCACACTGAGCCTGTGGGATCTCAGCATAGACTCATACTGCGATGTCACATCCTGTCTGTCAGCAGCTCCTGGGACCATCACTGCACCACTGGAGCGTGATGGGAATACAGAGCAAGGGCTGCTGGGAGCCAGGGGGCAGCAGGAGAGGATTGTGGGTAATCAGACCTTTTACTACTCATCACTGACCAATGAGGTTACACCCAGACAACAACCGTTAACATTTTGTATCAAATCGACCGAGTGCTGTGTGAGACCAGGAGAGATGCATTATGGGAACACCTGGTCATTTCTGAGGTCATCGATCAGCTGGGCAGACCCACACAGCATCTTCGCTGTGAATCCTTCTCTTCAGCAGTCCTGCAGATACTGCGTCTTAAAAAAAGTCTGCTTTTCTAAACAAGTCAAACAGTCGAATCTTCACCGATTCTGAAAATACTGCAGTTTAGTTTCTCCTCCTAGTCGAAGGAGGTCTGACCGTTTCATGTTCTGTGGTTCAGAATGTTCTATTACACATGAAAAAAGTGAGTGAAATGAGTCGCATAGTGTTTCCCAGTTGAAATTCAAACTGGTCTCCCACTCAAACCATTACGTGTGGGCCGCGGCTGAAGGATCTGAGATACTTACAAACACGTGCAGCGCTGTTGAGGGGACTCGAACCTCTGCACACACTCCTGAAGGGGCTTCTGTGTTTTCAGGTGAAGAGCTGAAAGAGTTGGCAGTTCGACGCCTGCTGAGGAAGAGCAGCACCGTCACAAACGGTCAAACAACACGATCAGTTTTATGCACGTCCGCTTATTTATCCATAAATCATTTCTCCAATATATCTGAGCGAGGGTGTGCGTGATGACAGAGTGTTGGTACTGAAAACGATGCCTTTCAGGAATCAACGTGTTTTACTGGAAAACAAATGAAAATGTGGTTTAATGAACTCTGATTCGATGGACACGTGATCGGAGAGGTGAGCTCTAACAATCACCAGGACAAGGTCTTTCCACTCAGGTGGTAAATTAAGATGATGAACTACCAACAGGAGTATCACACGTCTACATAACAGACAGCTCGGACCCCAGCTAACAGCTTCAGCGTTTCAGAGTGCATCAGTTCATGTGAAACCACATGAGAGGACAAAGACCTGGACTCAGGCTGTTCATGCTGTGGACTGTCTGCTCTGTGAAACTTTGCAGCAGAATAAAACAGTCGCATGTTTGACTGCAGTCCAGCTCTGTCTTCTCTCAATGTACAGTTAGAATTTATTAATCAAACAGATCAATGAAGAGCCTGATATTAACTGTAGTCATGTGAGAGGGAGATGCAACAACAGCCAAAAATGGATGTCCATCCTGGATGTCGTTTAACACGCCAGCGTTGCCTCTGACAGTGTGCGTTTAATACCAGCTGTGACTGATGGAAGCGTCTGCAGTCGTCTGACGTTCTGCACAGATTGAATCAACATAGCAAATTTAAACAAATTTACAATGTTAAAATAAGCTGTTCATAATCAAATCGACGCCATCTCGCCCTGAGGATTACTCAGAACTGCAAACACGACTTGAATTTAAAGAGTTCATTTGAAACTTGAGATCAAATTAACAGCAGCTGTAAATCTTGGTCTCACCTCCAGTGTTTAACCTGGTGACTGCAGCAAAGTACAGGTGTACTCAAACACACCGTGACATCGTGGCTACAGGTGCATCTCCTCTAACTACAAACACTCAAAGCCAGGATCACTGGTGGCTGTGATTGGCTGTGACGTGACCATAACGTTAAAGCGGACCAGAGAAACACTGCTGTCCACACTGCTAACTTACTCTTAACTGTTAGTTCAGACGGTGTAGGACTCTTACATTTCAAATGATCTAATACAAACTCAGATCAACGAGAATCACATTCAGTTCCTGCTGCTACGTTTTTATATTGCAGGTGACGAGAACACCAGAATCAACTGAGGACAAACTCTGCAGCTGTGACAGGATCAACAGGATCACATCATGTGGTCAAAGCGGTCAAAACAGGGCAAAAGAATCCACAAAGCTGCCACTGTGACACAGGAACAAAAACACTACTTGACATGATGCCTCTGAAACTGATTATAGATTTAGTATTGATATTATTGCCAAGAATAATCACTTCACTACAAACTTCACCGTGCGTTCACATTGACAGCAGAACGATCAGCGAGTCAACAGGCGTATTCACAGCGAGATGATGAGGCTCCACCTCTGCTGACAGCCAATCACAACACAGCTTCCCTGAGAAACGTTTCATGCCAGGAAGTTCTTTAAAACTGGTTCTGGTTTATTTTCATCTCTAAATCAAGATCTAAGACCCGTGAAGTGTGACAGGTCCAGAAACACAAGAAGCAGTTCCAGTCTGACCCCCATATGAAGTGGTTTAGATCAGTGGTTCTCAACTGGTCTGGCTTTGGAACCCACCATCACCCCTTAATATCAAGCCCAGACACGAATAGATGGTACTCCACTACATTAAAAAAATCCCCTGTAAAATGAAAGCTCAGGATTTCTTTCTTAGGATCTTTTGTTTGCTCAGGCAACGGCCCGCAACCCAAAAGTGCGTCGCAACTCACCAGTTGAGGAACGCTGGTTTAGATAATCTTGATAACAAACGTGTGTGATCATCTGACTGCTTGTATTTCTTCTTCTTGGTGATGTCGCCATGCTCACAGATCTCAGGTTTTCACTTAGTGACTAAAACGTTGTTATTATTGATATAAATGATTAATTAATGTCTAAAACAAATCAGATCAAGAGTCGACAGCCACGCTAGCAGCTCTGTGAGGCTGGACGTAGACACAGCAGTGCTTTGAGCTACATGCCAACATCAACATGCTAACATGCTGATGGTTAGCAGGTATAACATTTACAACATTCACAATGTTAGCATGCTAATATTAGCTTCTTTACAGTAAACAGTTGTGCATGTATGTGGTCCAAGATATTGTGCACATTACAATGTTGACCTGATGATGGCGCTAGATAAGAAGTCAGAGGATCACCAACGTGATCACGATTCACCGGAGGGGGACATGAGACGATTATTCTCTTTGCGATTTGAAATGGTGGTCAAACAAAACAAGACATTTGAAGATGTCAACAAGGACTCAGCAAAGTCGTGGTTGGCATTTGTCACTATTTTCGGATATTTCATAGACAATTAACTGAATAAATATTTGGCAGATTAACGGATGATAATCCTCAATTGATTGAACCAGTTTTCATCAGGATCATATCTGGACTGACCGATATCATCATCATCATCATCATCGTTGTCATCGTCGTCCCTACACTCATGCTGCCGGTGGGAATCGTGAGATTTTCCAGACATTCTATAAAAACAGTCTAACTTCAGTCTGCGAACAGCCAATCACAGAGCTGACAATGTGAACAGGCGAACACACACAGTCCTTCACCTGGAGTGCGGTGGGACGAGTCCAGGCTGAACACACTCAGACACGCTGCAGACAGACAGGTAGACAGACCAGTGGTCAATCACAACATGGGCAGGCCAGACCCCCAGAGACCCCCACCCTCTTACAGCTACATACCCAAATATGTTGGAGATGGAGTCCAGCAGACCACCCGGAGGAGGCTGGGAAATTTTCTTACTGAAAAACAGAAAAACAAATTTGGTCAGAAAATGATGAGAGTCCTCATTGACGTCTTCGTGTGCCTTGTTTTGTTCAACAGCGGAAAGATACCGAATTTACCATCGTATAAGAATAACAGATCCTCACAGCAGATAACCAGGAACCAGACAATTATTTGCTTTTGCACTTGAAAAATGATTTAAGGGGTTGTTTGTCAAAATCCTTGCAGATGAATTGTCTGTTGATGAACTCATTTTAATACGTAAACTGTTGGTGTTTACGGATTGTAGATGAAGTGCTGTTAAGAAATCCAGAGCTGGTTTAGTGTCCAGTGTCTTCCAGTTCACCAGGAAGCTGAAACAGGGCGGACAATGATCTCACCTGGGAGTTCTGCTGAGTGGTCTGTTCGGGGAGGTCTCTCCGCCCCCCTTCCCTCCATCTTCAGCCAGAACCTCGATGTCGTCGTCCCTGAGGACACAAACACTGAGTCAGTCCCTACATTCGCTGCTCTGTGATGTTCATGAAGGTGCTTTTCAACAGAAAAAGTCAGAGATATAAAGTCTGCTGACGGGTCGACGGGCAGAGGCTCTTTGGCAGCGTCGGCCAGTTCCTTCTGCAGTTTGGCCTGCCGGCGTCTGAAAGACAAACAACACAGTCGGAGAATTAACCATCAGTGCGCCACGGTCCTCCTCTCTTCTCCAGGTGTCTCATTTACCTGCTGTCCTTCTCGTTCTCAGCGTTGAGCTTGTTGGCCTCCTGAGCCTTCTCAGCCATCCAGCGGGACACCAGCTCCTGGTTGTCCTCAGTGGTCTTCCTCAGTTTCTCCTCCAGAGCAGAGAAGGTGATCTGCAGGGCGTCATACTCGTCCTTCAGGGTCTGGTTCGCCCTCTCCAGGTCCTGCAGGAGCACAGCGAGCCATCGCTGTCACGGTGATGCTTTATGTTACCTGGTTTGATGCATCCAATCACATCATCCTTTTCACGGGCCAACTGTCTGACCAATCACAGGTTCAGTATGTGTTATTGTTAGCAGGGTTAGGGTTAGGGCTGGCCGATATGGCTGAAAACTCTATTGCGATATAAGTGTTTCATATCGGTCGATATCGATAATTATTGATATTTTTTATGACCTGTTTAAAATAAGGACCAGGAGAAAAATACATTCAATTTAAACATTTTTATTTTAAATTGAACCTTCCTCTGATTATAATCAGCTATCAAGGCAGAAAGGAAATGTCAACACAACCATGGAAAACACTCAAATAATAAATGTAAAAAAAAAAGTGTAAAAATGTAAACAGAGAAACCTGAGAACTTTTTTTCTGCAGGTTTAGTGCAGAAAGTTCACGAGCTGATTCACCTTCTGCTGAATAAAATGTTTTCAGATATGTGCAGTGTTTTAGAAACACAGCAGAAACTGAGGTGGACTTGACATCAGTAACATACAAACAAACAAACAAACATGACAGACAGCACAGTAACACTGACTGAACTATAAAACCAGCCTAGACATAAGAACAACTTCAGTCGCTCTTCTTCCTCTGAACATACATGAACTGTTCAGTTATATTTTTATTATAAGAGCTGTTTGTAAGCTGGCTTCTCCTCAGTGCTCAGTGAAGCGTGTCTTTAGCTGTATGAGATGCCGCTGCCTCCGTTACGTCTTCGTGCCTTTTAGATGATTTGTCATCAGGCACTGAAGCAGATACCTCTGCATGGCGGTCAGCTGCTTGTCGGTGCTGCTGCGGTTGGCGGACGTTGGCGAATACGGCTGCGCTCCAAAGAGTGAGCGCGGCTAAGCTGGTTCAATAAGTTTGTGGTGTTACTGGTCTTGGTGGGGACGACAGTCTTGCATAAGTTACAGACCACATTGGTCTGACGACGGTCCGACTTATAAAATCCAAAAAACTCCAAACTGAGCTGACTTTCCCTGTTTTATCGACGATTTCTTCGCTCGCTGCAGCGCTCACTTTCTGTTTCTCATCTCACTCCTCGCGAAGCATCAAACACGAGACAATGAGATGGCGAAACCGAACTTGATACTCTTACATGATTGGCTGTTAGCGTGTCTCTCTCACTGATCAGTGATTACTCCCTACGTTGCTCAGTTACCTGAGAGCGAGTGCCTTTGTTCATGCAACCAACCTCGCTTCACAACTTCACGTTTCTGCCGACGAAGAAAAAAAATTATCGAATGTTTTATCGAACACATTTTTTAATTGATATTGATGATGTGTCTATCGCGAGACATATCGCTATCATTTTTATCGTCCAGCCATATACCGCGGTAACAGGGTGTTTTCTAACCCTAACCTGGTGATGTCAAATCCTGTCTGTCAGCAGCTCCTGGGACCATCACTGCACCACTGGAGCATGATGGGAATACAGAGCAGGGGCTGCTGGGAGCCAGAGGGCAGCAGGAAAGGATTGTGGGTAATTAGACCTTTTACTACTCATCACTGACCTTCATCACGTCTCCAAAGGCTGTGCTGACTAAAGCATGCGATTAACACGGGGGCGGTACAGCGCTAATAAACAACCTGTTGTTTTCACCCATCAGTTTAACGTCCCGCAGTGTGAAGATGGTTCAGCCTCAGGGGGGCGATAAACTTCAGATGACCAACACGATTCTTTACTGTCACATACAATCACAGCCAGTGCAACGTGAGAGTTGTTCTCTGCATTTGAACCACCCCTGAGCAGCAGTGGGGACCAGTGCCAGTTCACACGGCTTTAAGACGACACAGATTTCACAGAGTGAAAAGCTTTGATGTGTCTTAAATTCTGAATTTCTGAACCAGATGTTAGTTATAGCTTCATTAGGTGGTTCCTTTCCTGTTCATTTTAAATACTAAAATGATTTTCTGTTCTCAAAGATTTACACGGACCAGGACACCTGACCCCATCAGGGCCAGGTGATGTGTCTCAGCTGGTCTCCTACCTGCAGGCAATTCCTCAGGTCTCGACAGTCTCCCTCTAGGTTGGCAATCTGCTGCTGGTACTCCAACATCCTGAAAACACAATTTAGACAACTTCCGTTCCATTCCTGTGTTTGGCCACCTGCAGCAGGCAAAGTAGCCTCCTCTCTCACACACACTGCAACATGTTTCTGTGACCAGGTATTTATCACGTTGTGGGGACAAAAATCTGTTTACAGTCACATTGTGGGGACTGACCTGCCTTATGGGGACAAAATGCAGGTCCCCTTAATGTAAATCATTCAATTTTAGGGTGAAGATTCAGGATAGGGTCACGGGTTAGGTTAGGTACAGGGTTAGAAATAGGCAGATAATGCAAGTCTGTGTGTGTGTGTGTGTGTGTGTGTGTGTGTGTGTGTGTGTGTGTGTGTGTGTGTTTCTAGACACTGACTTGGCCTCATTACTCTGGATCTCTTTGTCTTTCTGTTGAATCTGGTTGTTCAGTTCGATCACACTCTGGGCCAGCTGCAAGACAAACACAAACAAATGTTCGGCATGAACACGTTTCCAGAACTTTCCAGGACCATGAATTAACATTTCTCTTCACCACCTTTCCCTAAGACAGAAAATATGAAGACAAGAAGGCAAAGTTGACAGGATAACGGAGGTCAGACGACAAAGCAGTTGTGGGGTTGATGTCCCGCAGGGACGAAACAGCAATGAGGAGGAGTCGTCCGCCCTGGAACCTTTCACTGAATGTCTCCAAGACCAAGGAGGTCATTGTGGATTACAGGTGGGTGGGAAACACCCCCTGTCACCATCAACAGCACAGTGGAGAAGAGGATGGACAGTTTCAAATACCTGGAAGTTACATTGCCTTAGCCACACCACCACTGTTGTTACAAAAGGTCCAACAGCATCTGTTCAGCCTCGGGCACCACAACGACCTTTTGGCCTGAAGCCCAACATCCTCAAGGACTTCTACTGTGGCACCACAGCGAGTCTTCTGACAGGCTGCTTCGCCACCTGGTACAGTCACTGCACCAGCATGGACCGCAAGGCCTTAAGGAGGGTGGTGTGGGAGACACAGCATCAAACAGTGTGAACTGGCCGGCCTGCAGGGAGCTGGACCCCCAGCGGTGCCTCATGAAGTCCCTGAGAGTCATAAGAACGCATCACAGCCACAAAACAGCCTGATGTCCTGATTGCCCTCTGCCTGGCAGGAGATACAGGATTCACAAATCCACAACAGCAGCCTGAGGAACAGGCTTATTCCCCAGGCCATAAAACTACTGAATCAATCAACCAATCAATCAATCAATCAACCAACCAATCAATCAACCAATCAATCAATCAATCACACAGACTCTATCATCTGTGCAATATTTGAATGCATTTTACTGCCTTTTCTTCACACATCTGTTGTTTTGTGTTTGCATTCGTTTCTTTGTTATTTCATTGTTGTTCTTCTGTCTTTGAGAACTTTTCTACTGTTGTTCTTTGGTCATGGCGCCTCCCAGGTGCAGTATTTCACATGACCGTACTTGCACGTGTAACCAAAATCATAATAAAAAAAATCTAAATTTAAATATTTTCATTTGTATTCAAAGAAGAAATAAATGTTTTATTCATAAAAGTCAAACAATGACAGAAAGCCAGTAGGGACAACATCGCGTCCAAAGTTCTTTCATTTCTGAATGTGCTGCTAACTTTCCTCCATTTTATCGAGGTTCCTTCTTGGACTCATTTTGACTGACGGGTGAACTCACCTGCAACTTTCCGTGCAGGAACTAAACTGCGCTTTATCAGGACAGGCGTTGATGATGACAAAATTTCCTGTGTGTAGTTAAGGTAACTGACCTCTCCTCGTTTCTTGTGTAGCTCCGTCAGCTCCTCCTGGTGTTTGATTCTCATCTGAGCCATTTCCTGCTGCAGGGCGTCACTGCGACTTGAGTCTGCACCTGAGCTGAAACACAAGACCAGGACACGTCAGCCGGACCACGTCAAAGGACATGTCACATGTCAGGGTAGGCGTTATGAGGCACACCAAATCACACCTTCAGCTATTATATACAGAGTGGTGTTTAGAATCATTTGTCCAGCTGTAAACCATCTGACACCTGCTGATGTGGACTCACCTGGCCTCATGTCCTCTCTGGACATCATACTTGTCAGTCTGATATCTCTCTGACAGAACAGCCTGCAGGTCTGACTTCTCCAGCAGACGGTTATCTGAAACACAAAGACAGAGTCCATTAATCTGTCTGCACCAACACCAGTGTTCAGTTTCAACTTTTCAAAATTCAGTCAAAACATTCAGACTCATAATTTCAATTTTATTCTTTGAAATCCAAATTTTAAGATCAGTTTTTACATCAGGTAAGTCAAATATTCCTTTCTGACCTAAGACTTCCAGGAACTAAAAGTCCTCTTTGTGCTTCGACAAATAATTTTTAAAAAGTCAAATTTCACTTGTTTCCTCACACAGATGTTTGTTATCAACTTTCAATAGACAACATAAGAAAATGTCCATCCCTCACCATGATACTACATGCTACAGTCCATCACAATGAACCACTCTGTGTGGTGTGTGTTAGCATTAGCTCTGCTACTAGCTGCTGTTTGTGGCATGAAGTAAAAAAACTGCCAGGATGTGTCTCATCTACACATTTCCCAGTACTCTGACTGGTTTCCAGTATTCCTCTCTAAACACTGAAAACATCTGTTTAAAAAAATCATGATGCTGTGGTGATAAGTTTTCTATCTGCTGCACAAACAGACAGTATGTGTCTGTGATGGACTCACACTGGTGGACAATCTCCTCAAAAGCCTGTCTCTGCACTCGGTCTCTGAGCTTTAGCTGCTCTGAGACGTGTCTCTTCCACGTGCACTGCACCCGCCGCTCGGCCATGACCACCTGACACACACACACACACACGCACGCACGCACGCATGCACGCACGCACGCACACACACGCACACACACACACACACACACGCACACGCATGCACACGCACACAGGCAGGCAAAGAAAAACATGATCAGATGTGAGTTCCTCCAATGTGGAAATAACAACAAACAATTAATTAATTAATTAATTAAAAGCCTCCTGAAGGAGGCGTAATCACAGGACTGCTGGATTAGACTGGTTTAGTTTCATCTGGGTGACCCTACTGCACAGCCAACTATTTGGCTGATGTGAATTTATTATTATTGTTGTTGTTTTCAGGCGACTAATTTATCAGCCCAACATTTCCAGGCAGTCTTTGCTAGACAGGAGCAAACAGACTCCGTGATGAGTTGAAATCTGACATGATGGTGTTCCAGTGAGGTAGAAAAATAACCTGAGCTGCAGTGTAGTCTGATTACTGCTCAACAATGTTGGTCACTTCAAGTAAATAGAAAATATGTACTAATCTCACATTGCTTCAGACAGGGTTTCCCCCTGAAAAACATTATTTTCTGGAAAGAAGATCAATTACGATCAGTCATTTCACACGCTTTTATCCGAAGCAATGTACATATGAACTCACATACAGATGGTGCTGCATCATGGGCAGTTTTGGGGTTCGGTATCTTGCCCAAGGATACTTTGGCATGAGGGCTGCTGAGGCCAGGGATCGAACCACTGACCTCCTGAGAGGTGGACGACCTCTCTACCTCCTGAGCCACAGCTGCCATTATCAGAGGGAGGGGGTCACATGGCAGATGTATAGATTTCTATCTCACTGGAGCAGTTTGTCATTTATTGTATCTCAACTGTCTACAAGTACAGGTAGAGAGAAGCAGCTGAAGAGTTTCTTACTAGAGACAGAAAAATACTTGATATGGATACTGGATATTTGGATGATGCCTGTAAAATCACTAAAATTGTCCTGATTGTTTCAATGTGTAAATATAAAAGTAGAACTGTTGATGATTATACGTATTTCGAGGTCACTTAACTCAGGTGACCCACAGCTCACGTGCAAAACTGATGGCGTGGAGCTTCAATATGACCAGCGGCAGCTCAGAGAAACATTTAAACTCTTCTCAGACAGAAGCTGACATGCGAAGTAAAGAAATGGTGGACATGTTTAGCAGCCTCTAGCCTCACGCTGTTAGCATGTGTTGCTAAACGGAACCACAACATAAACAGGAAGACGCACAGGCTAACAGGCTAACCAGAAACAGTCATATAAAATTTGAGTCCGTCAGAATTACACCAGTTAGAATGCGAACAACACGCCGGAGCCTTCGCGTCGATGTTACGGTTCCTCTGCGGAGTTTTCCAAGTGTTTCAGACTGCGGGTCTCGGTACAGAAACACCCGTGACTCGACATGTTACGCTGCTAATTTAGCCGTTAGCTGCAGACCTTCGAAGCGCCTTGAACTGGATAAAAATCATAACTTACAGCATCTAATTGCGTCCCAGACTGTGGCTCGTTCCTATAACGACTCGCCGTTAACCTCGGTGATGCTGTTTCAGGGATTTCGGTGTTAAACGCTCCAGTTTCTCTTGTTAACCGACATCAGCTTCTTCAGCTGCCTCGCTCCAACTCAGCTCCATTTTTGGCTCCGACACACACACTTCCGGAATGGTCGCAGGAAAATGACGTCGTGTTTAAGTAAGAGCCAGTGATTTATTTTCTTTTAAGTCAAATCTATTTATGAATATTTCCCGACAGCACAAGAGTGCCACCGTTGCAAAAATACATGTGACTTTGAAGATTGAGAAAAGTATTTTGAGGTGGTTTTTGTTTGTTTGTTTGTTTGTTTTTTTGGGGGGGAGGGGGGTTCGTTTGTTGTTGTTGTTTTTTGCAGGAGTGTAAATTTCATGCTGATACCACAGTGAGTCAGCAGGGGGCAGTCGTGGGTTGACATGACATTGAAGATGAGACCAGAGACACTGGGGAAATTTCCCTGAAGACAACTTTTCTCTTTCAAATTCTTCTGTATCCTCCACCAATTAATCAACAACTATCTTCTCAACATAAACCTGTAAATTTCCTGACGAAAATCTTTTTGATGTGGTCATTCATGTAATTTACATATATAGTATATTTGTCCATGCCTGTCCTCCACCGATATCCAAAACTTGTATATCATACAAATTTCAATGTACTGAGACGTCATTTCATGTAGGACCAAAGAATTTCAACAGATTGACACATACCACAATGACCATATCGTTTAGCCTAATTGTTGATCCATGAGGTATAGATAAAATGTTGTTAGATATTTGTCCATCCAGTTGGTTGGTGACTTTAGATCCAGAACATTCTCTCTGAGGTTAGAAAAAGAAGAAGAAGAAGAAGAAGATGAAGAAGCAGAAGAAGAAGAAGAAAAGAAAAGAAAAGAAAAGAAAAGAAAAGAAAAGAAAAGAAAAGAAAAGAAAAGAAAAGAAAAGAAAGACAAAAAAGATATATTCATTAAATGTTATTTGTCAAATACTTTAATTACATGTGTGTATGAAACAGCCTCATTTTCAAATAATGTACCAGTCGAAATGAAAAAAGCACGTGATGCTTCAGTGTCTCCGTGGGTTGCATGGTTGTAATTCACAGTGATTTTCATTATTTCATTATAACAATAATCAGATTTCAATCACGTCAAATACAAATTTGTTGGATATATATGTGGATAATGGACAAAATACACTGAAATACACCTATGTAAACTTATATATGTTACATATTAACATATATAGTTTTTCATATATTTGTGGAACAACAGTGAGACAATGAGCTGAGCTGTTCTGTCAGTTCTGTTCAATAAAAAACTTGTTCTGTATTGAAGTTTTAATGAAGTCTGAATGTGTGTGAATCATTATTGAAGCTTTCTCGATACATATTATTCATTAACATGGACGTGATTATGAACTGGTCTGGGGTCACGTCCAGGTTTGGGTCTGATCTTCTCTCTTTGCAGGTTGTTGTTCCACAGGAAGTACTGCAAAGCTCCCGATACACCTCCTGAACGATCAATGACAGTTTCGAAGTTCAGCTTCATCTGTCACAAACATTTTAAATATGAACATTTCTACAAGTAAATGCTAAGTGCTAATCAAAGTTTTATTGAGAAAACTGAATCTGCAGATAAACTTTTCAATAATTATCTTCACATTTCCCTTCAGTTCATATCAAAAGTTTTATCTTTACGAATGTCTCACATTTCTTCAAAGAAAATTCCGAACTTTTCTCACAATAAAGACATTTGTAATCAGAACTTTGCGTCATAAAATTATGAGAAAACTAATGCTTATGAGCTATGTTCATTACAAATAATATTTAATTAATTTCAATTTTTGTTTGTTTGTTTGTTTGTTTTTTCAAGGAGAAGTGTCAGTGTGGAAATATAATTTCCATTCAGAAACAAATGATTTATGTTAAAATCACATTAATCACACATCCAACACTTGAAATCCACTGAAGGATCATGACAAAAGATTTCTGGATTGAATTGTTGGTTTCTTTGTAGATAAAAGAGCTTGGTCTGTACCAGCTCTATATGGAAAGTGTCCTGAGACAACTTCTGTTGTGATTTGGCGCTATACAAATAAAATTGAATTGAAAATTGAATTGAATTGAATTTTAATGGTAATTTATAAAGTGGTGTGTTTATGTTTGATAGAAAGCTAATACGTGCACATATGAGCTTAAATTCCCCCCAAATGTGATGGTGAAGAACTCAAAAAGAGTCAAATAAACTCAAGTGCATTCATAACAAAGTGACACTATGAGGATCCTCCCATTTAATCATCAGTCAAATAATCAAATATAAGAAAGCTTATTGCAGGTAGTGACGTTAAATTATGTGACTCAGCGGCTCTCAGCCTGCAGACCAGTGACGAGTCAACACTCAGTGAGGCTCGACAGACGTCATCCTGTTGGATTATGGGACATGTAGGCTGTAAAGTTCTTTTATGATTTATTTATAAATTTGCTTCGTCTCCATTTTAACAAGCTATTCTAGTCTTAACCTTTATCTGTGTTAAAGTCTTCCTGCGAGTTTCTCTGGTCAGTTTCCAAGGGTCACATGACGTTTTGCTGGTTGGTCTCATTCTGTTTCAAGAGACTGAAAACAGGTGGGATGTCTCGTCCCATTGGCTGAACCACTGGAGGCTGATCATGAAACCTTCTCGCTTTTAAAGTTACAACCTGTTCTCATTCCCAGAGCACCAACGCTTTGTCACATGTCTCATATACATGTTCAAGGTACCCTTTAATTCTGCATGAGACGCACCTGCTTTCAAATAACTCCACGGTTAAATCTTTCACAGCAATATCACGGTCTCATTCCAGCAAAGCCAAACCTTCCTGCCAGGAGGCCTTTCTGACACATGCTTAATGATGAGAAACAGTTGCCATTTGGTTGAGCTTAGGCACCAAAACGGCTTCGTTAGTGTTGGAAAAGATGGTTCACTTTGTTTTCATAACTGTTTTTTGTGGAGACACCACGCCCAGTCTCCTGGGTGGAAGTGGTGCGTTTGTTTGACCCATCCATCCACGCCACCTTCCTCTACTTTCACACTTTCTTGCCCTTCATACTGCATCACTTTGCTCAGGGTTTGGGTCAGGGTTACCCTTTAGCTTCTGTACAAGATGCCCGTGCAATGAGAACGGGCTGACCACTGCAAATTTGCGCTTTATAGCATTCAGCTTCTTCAAAATAGCTTTTGATTACACATTTAATCACTTAATCCATAAAACATAAAAACTGATGTCGAACCTCCATCTTAAGTCACCAGAGATCAAAGTGAGGCCTTCACATTGTTGATTTTGTCAAATTACAAAAAACAGAAATACTCAGTTAACAAAGATTAAAAGAAAACAGAATTCTCACAATATAGAAAGTAAAAATTGTAGAGAATGAATGACTTCAAATGATTTGCTAACTTATCATTAATCAGTCTAAGCAGGCTGAGAAGCAAACAAACTGCATTTAAATTTCACGAAGATAAAACCAATTTAGAAAACCTGAAACTGCAAAAGAGAAATCAAAAAAAAAAAAAAACACACAACATTACAACATGTTTAAGATCAGACCGACGCCTGTAAAATGATCTTTACTAAACTTTCACTGATCTGACGACTTTCGTGGCAATTTTTAAAGGAATAGTTTGACATGTTGGAGAATCGTTTCCTTTTCCTCCCTGAGAGGCACATTGAGGTTGATTCCACTCTTAAGTATGTACACTTATTATGATGCTACAGCCAGTAGCTGGTTAGCTTAGCTTCACACAAAGATCAGAAACAGGGGGAACAGTTAACCTAGCTCTGTACAACGCTGAAATTAGATGTAACATGTTAATCAATGAGCTTAACAGGTGCTGGTAGGTGGATTCTGTTATGTTTGGACAGAGTCAAGCTAACTGTCTCCCCCTGTTTCCAGTCTAAATGCTAAACTAAGATAACAAGCTGCTGGCTGTAGCTTCATATCTGGTGTACAGAGATGAGAGTGGAATGCATCTGAACATCTAACCCTCAGAGAGAATGACAAGATTTCATTAATTCACTCAACATGAATTACAGCAGAAAATGATCACTAAAGGCTGAATGACAGATGGATCAAGTTTGTTCCTGAGACAAAATCAACCTGCTCAAAAGAAAAGAAAAGTCGACCAGTTAATTTAAGAAGTTATAACATTAAGTCTTATGTGCGACAGTTTCCCTTTGACCCACACTGATGAGATGATATCTGATTATTAGCTCTTCTAACACAGCTCACAAAGTTAAAGCAAAAATCCACCACAAAACTGAAATCCACATTATTCCTGAGGTCAAACACAACACAGTCACATCCTCATGTGAAATTATTGAGTGTGTTTCTTAATCTGTTGGCTTGTCTGGCTCTAAAATGGGTTTCTGTGAGTTTTGCTTCCACATTTCTGTCACCGAGTTGACAACTAAAAGAAGTCACAGGAGGAATATCTATTGAAATCAGTTCTGAGGTGGAGTATCTCTTGAAACGAGCCCCTCAGTGGTCCCAGGTGAATGCAGGGCCTCTCCTCAGGCCTTGGCCAGTTTGGGGCTCTCTGGGAGGTTCAGAGACTCGACAGAGGACTGCTCATCTGGGTCTGGAAGCAGCTCCTGCTTGTCACTGTAGAAAGAAACAGATATCATTACATCCATTCATCCATCCATCATTCATTCATCCATTCATCCATCCATCATTCATTCATCCATTCATCCATCCATCATTCATTCATCCATTCATCCATCCATCATTCATCTGTGCAACTTTCATCCATCCATCCATCAATCACTCATTTTAAGCAAAAGTCTGTTGGTGACTCTTCAGCCACAAACACAAACAGTTCCGCAATTTGAATATTGAACAATAATTCAAACATAAAAGTCGATTCAATGATATTTCTCCTTTTTGTTAAATTTGTAAACTTAATGCATCAAATTCAGCGTTAACTGGTTGTACTGGTTTAATAAATGAACACATTTTTCTGTATCTGTTCAGAGTGACAAAAGAATACTGAAAACAATATATCAATCACTGTGATCAACTTCTACTTATCAATACCCAACCAAGCACAAAACAACGATGTGTGGGACTGATGCAGATCATGAGACAAGCAGACTGCTTCGTCACCGGACTTCCATATTTCTGATTTGGGTGGGTGGGGTTGATCCAGATAAAAATGTGAGCTTTCCTGTGGCGCCACCTTCAGGAAAAACTTTACAGTTTCACCTTGCTAAAGATCTCGCCAACTGTGTGCAGTGAGGGTTACAGCCTCAGGGGGGTGATGATGCGACTACAGACTGCAGGCGATGAAGCTTCATTTGAGGTTACTGACGGAGTTACACAGTGACGGGTAAACGTTACCTAATGGAGGAAGGACGACGGGACAGACCACGACGTCTCATTGTGATGATGATGAGCGTCGCCAACAGCAGAGCAGAAATGGCTGCCAGAGTGATGAAGAGGAAGACGGCTGGAAGAGAGAAAAGATTAAGATTCATCGCAGTTGCACACTACAAGATAATGCACAGGTATTTTTACACACAGGTGTTATCACAGAAAAGTGAGTGTTAGAGGCGTTCAGTGGAAGCAGGTACTTCATTTAATGCAAAGCAGTGACGAGTGTTTTCAAAGCTGATGGACTGTCCTCAGATTTGATTACAAACTCATGCCAAAAGTCCAATAAAGCTCTGTCATGTTGTTCATGTTGCACTGCTGGCTGCTCTGTGTTGTGTGAATGTAATTCTAAAAATGTCTTCCATTAAAACTGTTTCAACCAGCATGTGATTAAGTTATTCACAAGTCATTCTGAAGTATGTTAATGATGCTTTAATCTTTAAATGCAGTGTGCACAGGCAACCTCTAAAAACTAAAAGACCTGGTATTGACATCACACTGGAGGTTGTCTGAGCAGCACAAACTGACCTGCAGTCCAACGGTTACGAGCTTTGCCGTGACCGTCAAAGTGAGCTGGAAAGAGAAAATGGTAGAATATAGAAAAAGTTGGAACACTGTGCAAAAAGCAAACAAAAACAGAATGCATTGATTTGCAAAGCATCAAAAAAGTTGTATATCAAGCAAGGATGGCAAATAATTTCACTTTCAAAACTATAACAGTTAGTGCCCTCAGCTCCCAAACACTGAGGCTCGTTTCAGAAAAGCTGATGTAACACTGTGGTCAAAAGGTCCCTGAAACACTTTTTTGGAAGGCATCAAATTCAGGATGAAAGTATATTCACAAAGAAAACCAGGTTTATCAAACTGAACATTAAATAATTGGTCTCTGTACTGTATTCAACTGAATATAAATACATATAAACCTGGTTTCCAGTATGAAGTATGCCCAGTATATCTGCAGTGTGGTAGTCACTGGGAGACATGTCCAGTGTAATGATGATGTCTTTACCATCTGTGGTGCAGCGCCTCAGGCAATCCTCCATGCTGCTGTAACGGTTCTGGTTGCCGTGACAACCACCATAAATGAATGACTGACAGGTGCCAGCGTTGGGGTTGAAGTAGAACATGGGGAAGGCAGCGCGGCAGGGGCCGGGGTCAGGGCTCACCATACACTGGTCTAGAAACACAACATTCAGTTAAGAGAGCTTCCTGGTTTTATTTGTCTCCAGACTGGATGTTTAGTGCTTTTCTTTATATTTGTGTACCTTTGTATTCTGTGAATGCTTCACCATCGACAGCTTTCTTGGAGGAGGGAAGCACAGTGACTGCAGGAAGAGACAAGAGAACTTCAACACTGACACGCAGCATTTACTCACCTGAGACACAGTCAGGTGTGTTTACCGATCTGTGTGGGTACCAACAGGTGTGCAACTGACCTGGGCAGCTACAGACTCACCTACACAGGTGCAGAGAAGCATGTCACTTACCTGTATGGGAGTCAGAGCATTTAGCTATCAAGCTCCTCTCCTGTGGAACCATCTTCAGTCTTTGTCCGGGAGGCAGACACTGTCTCTACATTTAAGAGTCGTCTTAAAACTGTCCTCTTTGATAAAGCTTATAGTTAGGGCTGGCTCAGGCTGGTCCTGGACCAGCCCCTAGTTATGCTGCTATAGGATTAGACTGTCGGGGGACATCCAAAGATACACCGAGCTCCTCTGTCCTTCTGTCCCTCTCCATCCGCTCGCTCTCATGTCCTACCACGGCGTGTTACTAACTTAGCTCCTTCCCCGGAGTCTCTGTGCTTTGTCGTCTTGCAGGTTCCCATGGACAGTGGCTGAATCTGGATTGTGGACTTCAGCTGCGTCTCCTGCCTTGGCCCTGCCTGACATCCACTGCAACTGCTACTGCTGTCAGTCATACTTCCATTGTTTTAACAGCCATAGAGCTGAATTACATACACATACTATCTGTTCCCAATATGTACATACATACATACATATATCTATATCATATATTGTTACTTAAATGACTATTATTAGAGCTGTCATTGTATTTCTGTCTGTCACCTGTGCAGTTAGAGACAGGCGCAGTACTTGCCTGCACCAGCAGAGTCAGGTGTGTCACTCATCAGGTGTGTCACTGATCTGTGCATACACCTGTGTCAGTACAGACTGGTGTGTTGACCTGCATGAGTATATACTCCATGTACATCTACAGACAGGTGCAGTACTCACCTGTACATGCAGCCATGCAGCTCTCCTTGCTCTCATAGTTGTTGTCGTTTCCTTTGCAGCCTCCATAGATAAATAATTGGCAGCTACTTGTCTCTGTGTTGTAGTACCAGCGCCGAAACGCTGCTCTGCAGGGACCCACCAGAGGCTCCGCCCCACAGCGCTCTGATTGGACAACACCGCAGAAACAGTAGTGTTATTCATGTCAGAGTTAGTGACAGTATCTTCATTCATTTCTTTATCTTGTCACGGAAGCTCTTTTCTTAAATTCTGTTTTATTTCTATAGTCGTTAGCAAACAACAGACACACACACAGAAAAATCAAGCAGCTAAAGAGACAGACATTTTATATTGGGAGACGAAAATGTTATGTATTCAGAATTCAGTACGTTTTGTAAAGTCTTGTGAATGAGATGATACGTCATGAAATAAAAAGGAGATGAGCCGGTGTCGCTGCATTCCTGAACATCATTGCTGCTCTTAAAGGTGTGGTCAGCTGACAGAAACCAGTTTAAGAAGAGAAAACACGCTTCTGAATCACGAGTTAAACTGGTGTTGTGATGGTCTCTGTTCAGTTGCTTCTGTCTGTGACTAGAAACAAATGTTTGTTAAACTACGTGTTGTGGACAAAACTCCAAAATACAGTCTTTATTTTTTTTACATTGAAAGTTTATTTATTAATTCAGTGCAACTTTTTGTTGAAGGTGATGAAAAAAAGGTTTGATCTGAGCTGAAGCTGATCAGTGGACTAAATGCACATTTTTACCCTCAAAGGACTGAGTTTCCTCCTACCTGCAGCTCGAGGAGGAAGCACACTCCTCTGAGGATAAAAATGTGCATATTCTGGACAAAGACAGATGGTTTGAAAGAGGAGTGGGAGAAGCCATCACCGTCTCTGAACAGAGGGGGGGTCTGAGACACCACCTGTCTCCCACATACAATGCCGTCCTTTCATCTCTGCCAAAGAGATTCAAAACTCAGCCTCTGAAAATAAACAAAGCCGTCCACACATGGCTCAAAGAGCCCCCCAATGACAAGAAAGGGACACTAACGAGGCAGACGACTGTCGCTGACACCCAAAGGTCGCACCCTACCCGTCTTAACGGGGGGTCGTCTGCCTCACAATAGAGTGATACCATCCTTGGTTTTGGGGGTTGGCCTCACTCAGAGAATAAATACTTGAACCTAACACCATTTCATTGGACGAGAGCTGTCCTATCTCGTCTGGTGCGCATGAACTGATGAAGCCTGCTCGGATGAGACGAAACGTCTTCCAAGACAAACTGACAAAGTCCAGTTGTGAACGATTGAATGCTCTGAAGCTTTCAATGACCTGATGAATGAGAATATTCACAGGCTTCTTCTGAGATGCTTGTTTGGTTCAGTCATCTCATTACTCCTGTTTTAGGCGAGTGAGAGGAACGACATATAGAGTGGTGCTTCTTCTCTTATTGTAGTGGTTTCAGAACATCCTTCTGAATCATTTCGAGGTGTCAGTAAACCAGGAGACCCGCTAAATGTTCAGTAGATATTAAGATAGTTCAGACGATGGGACACTTGGACCAATCCAAAAATGGATGGAGTATCTGGGCGGATTTTACCTGAAGCCTGCTGTGATGTGGTTTCTTTTCATTTTGTGGTGGACTGGACTTCTATAAGTGCTACTTATTTTGATTTATTGTTTCTTATCTCCTGCACCATGTCTGCATCAGGCAGGCCATTAGCTCATGTAACCCTGAAATAATATTAAAACCTACTTTTTGTGCCAACTTTTTCTTTGAAATCAATAAAGGTTAATCTGCCTTTATTGATTAATCATACGTTGATAATCTTCTCTAGGACACAATTTAAACCTCAACAGCTGCTGCTGTAATAAAGTGATGGCAAGTGAAAGATGGACACAACAGTGAAAATAGAAGAAATAAATAAGAATTAAAGAGTGAAATAAACTAAAAAGCTGCTTCATTTCGCAGAGAGAAAACAGTTAAAACTTACCAGCAAAGTCTTCGGCTGACATTTCTGCAGGCAAGAAGAAGAAGTCAGACACAATCCACACAGACACACACACAGGTAATACACATACAAAGGTAACAAACACACACAAGCCACACACACACACACACACACACACACACAAGGCACACACAAGGCACACACACACACACACACACACACACACACAAGGCACACACACACACACACACACGGCACACACACACACACACAAGGCACACACACACACACACACACACACACACACACAAGGCACACACAAGGCACACACAAGGCGCACACACACACACACACACACACAAGGCGCACACACACACACACACACACACACACACACACACACAAGGCGCACACACACACACACACACACACACACACACACATCTTCAAATGTCTTGATTCGTCCAAAAAGCAACAATATTCATGTCCTGACATTTAACAGAAAAACTGAATTTGGCACACTGCAGAAACCAGAGGAAGACCGCAGCTTCAGACGATGCATTTTCTAATCGAATAATCACTAACTGTCTCAGCTCTGTGCAGGTGTGCCCAGGTGTGGGTGTGTCCAAGTGGCATGTGTTGTTTTTACAACACGCTGAAATGTGGAAGCTATGGTAGCTTGAAAAAAGCTCCATGAGGCTGAATTTGATGAATTTACTGTTTGTCAGACCACAGATGAAACAACAGTTAGCTAGCTGGTACTGACATGAAAGCAGCTAAAGACATGAGATGTCAATTGTAGTGGGAGTGGTTTCATTTACAGTGGGCTGGGCAAGTGTAGGTGTGTCCAGGTGTAGGTGTTACCTGTCTCCTGAGGGTGTACAGACTCTGTAGCAGCAGGTTCAGACTCAACTGGACCTTCAGCATCTTGAGCCACATCTGGATGGACAGACAGAAAATTATAAGATGAGGTTAATCTGTTTAACCACTATTACAACAAATAACACACACACACACACACACACACACACACACACACACACACACACACACACACACAGATAACACCCTACTGACACTGTGTGTGTTTATGTATCAATAACTATGAATGGCAGAAAATGTGTTTACTTGTTCTGAAGGCAGGAACCATTCGAGCAGCTTTGACAGAAGGTTGAGGAGCAGGAGTCGACTCATCAGGAAGAACTGAACCTGAACGCACACACACGCACGCACACACACACACACACACACACACACACACACACACACACACACACACACACACACTTCAGTTACATGGCTCTTGCACTGGTTTCACTGGTGAGTTATTAGGGATGTGGATCTATTATATTTATGGATCATTTTGAATTCCCCACTGAGTCTAATTCATTTGTGAATTACATGTGAAACGTTGATTAAATGACTCTTTGAATGAAAACAGCTGCAGCCATTCATAACCACGACAGCGATGACATTCACATGTTCATCTGGGATCAATAATGAACCGATGTGAGTTCAGCTCCTTCTTCAGAGAGGAGACACCGACCATTACAAACACACTGAGTGCACTGCTGCTCCTTAATGATCTCCATCTGATCTCATCTGGTGTCTGTAAGAGGAAGAAAAAAGGAGGAGGAGGAGGAGGAGGAGGAGGAGATTCAACCAGAAATCCTTTGATTTCTGTCCACCTGCTCAACTTCCTGAACCTGACAGGAAGCTGATCATCAACATCTGAGCTTCTCGCCCTGTTGGATGGTTACTGGTTACACTGGTCATTTGTGTCTCGGCACTGGACACACAGGGATGAAAGTGATACAGATACCACTGGCAGACCAGTTAGACCAGTTAGACCAGAACCAACAGTCCAAGACGAGTCACTTCTGACTGTAAAGCACACTCAGTGCAACGAGCAGCATTCAGATTACTGCTTGCCTTAATGTTGTATCATCACTGGCAGATGAAGATGCAAGTGATCTGTTAAATGCAGAGCAGTGCATTGTGGGATTGGTTGGGCTCTCTGTGGTGCACAGTCTTTGTGACGGAAACCACACAGGAAGTTTTCCACAGGGCTGAAACTCTCTCCGCACTGATGCTCAGAAATATTTCTAACTCCACAGCTCCAGTTTGTACTGCAGACTATCCATCATAAATATGAACTATTACAGAACATTCTGAAATGTTGCTGAGCTTGATAAATGATGGTTTAACTCAGGAAATAATGACATTAATCAATCATGATTATATGTGGTATAAGATGAGATAATGAATAGGAAACAAGAGACAAAAACAGTCACAGAGACGTAAGACTAGCTGAAAAGAATCAGTGACTTTTTCCTGTTCGCTCGCACGCACGCACGCACGCACGCTCGCTCGCTCGCTCGCACGCACGCACGCACGCTCGCTCGCACGCACGCACGCACGCTCGCTCGCACGCACGCACGCTTGCTCGCACGCTTGCTCGCTCGCACGCACGCTTGCTCGCACGCACGCACGCACGCACGCTCGCTAGCACGCACGCACGCTTGCTCGCTTGCTTGCACGCACGCACGCACGCTCGCTCGCACGCACGCACGCTTGCTCGCTCGCTCGCACGCACGCACTATCAAAACTGTGAAAGAACACGTGGAATTATGAAGAAGCCTCCTCTAGCTTTGATGACTTCATTCTCTGCGCTGCTTTATGACCTGATCCTCAGGTAACAGGTGAGACGTGTCAGAAGTGGAACTTCTGTCCTGCTTAATGAGTTTGAGAGCATCAGTTGTTGTGCAGAGGGAGTATTGGTTTACAGTAAAGAGCTTGATTCATCTACTGCAGGAATCCAAATTATGACAAGAAACGTTCAAATGAGAGAAACAACGTCCATCATTAAGTCATGAAAGTCAGTCCGTCCAGAGAGGTTCAGGAACTTTGAATGTATCTCCAAGATCAGTCACAAAAAACATCAAAGCGCTGATGAAACTGGCTCTCATGAGGACTGATCTCAACATCCACTGATGGAGGAGGTCTTCATGAGGCCTTCATGGTCCAACCGCTGCAGCGAAACCGAGACCAAGGGAGACCAGCAAGAAGAAGAGACCTGGACTCTGGTCTGATGAGTCCAGATGTGAGCTGTTTGGTTTCAGTCGCTGTGTCTTTGTGAGATGCGGAGAAGGTAAACTGATGGTATCTGCAGGTGTGGTTCCACCGTGAAGCAGCAGAAGGTGGAGGTGTGAGGGTGTGGGGGGAACCAGCTTGGCTACCATAGCATCCTGCAGCCACAGGTAAGCCCAGCTGGTTTGTCCTCCATCAGGACAACAACCTAGAACGCACATCCAGGCTCTGTGAGGACTTTTGGACCAGGAAGTGATGGAGAGCTGCATCACAGGGCCTGGTCTCCATAATCACCTGACCTGACCTGATCCCACCTGAGAAGTTTGAGATGAGCTGGAGCTCAGAGTGAAGGAAAAGCAGCGAATCAGTGTTCAGCTTATATGAGAACTCCTTCAAGATTGATGGAGAATCATCCAGGTCACGACGTCATGAAGTAGCTGAGAGAGCGAAGCTGCCATCAAAGCTAACGGGAAAAATTCTGCTCGGTTTACAATTTTTTGATCTTTCAAATTGTTAATGTCTGAATCTACAATGCAGATACAATTTTCAATTTCAATTTTCAATTTTATTTGTATAGCGCCAAATCACAACAGAAGTTGTCTCAGGACACTTTCCATACAGAGCTGCTACAGACCAAACTCTTTATCTACAGAGAAACCAACAATTCCCCCATGAGCAGCACTTGGCGACAGTGGCGAGGAAAAACTTCCTTTTGTGTGGATACAGTGTGTCCACACTTTGGACTGGTACTAGTATGATATATATACAGTGCACATACGGATCAAATCACTCACACGCACAGCGCATTAAAGTTCTAGTCTTTGCTGAGGAGTGATTCAAAGGGTGTGGGTTCGAGTCCCACCAGAGTCCCACTTTTGAAGTTGAGCCAACATGCAAACAATATAAATTAAATCAGTTTTCAATCCAGCAATTAAGACATGATCACTGTGAATATAATAATAAATTACCTACACTTCTACCTAATAAATGTCCTGTTAAAAATAAATATGTCATCGTTGAATAAAAAGACACGCAGGCCTGACTGCAGCTACAGCATTTGATTGAAAAAGCAGACTCCGTCTCAGAGTCATAACCCAATCATCTGTGTACACAAGCACATGAAACACATGTTGACATCATTCAGTTTGAAGTCCACTTCTTGAGGAGGTCATGATCACTGATGACCTTTCAGAGTAAATTCACTTAGATGTCACAGACACAAGACTGTGCAGAAGCTGTCTGAGGACCAGGTTCAAAGTGCTAACTGTCTGTACATCTGTGTTTACACTGAGAACAGAGGCTGATTCAGCTGATTCAGCTAATGGACTGCTAATGGAGACACTTTGAATAAATGTTGTCTCTCAGTTGTCTTGATTCTGTCCACAGTGCCAGATTTTGAAAACTCTTGTCTATGTAGATGGAAAATATGTCAACACACATACATACAGCCAGATCAGCATGACAGCCAAGCTAGCTATGTGAGGATGCTAAAATGAAGCCTTTCAAACGTCTTTTATCGATGTGACATCAGCGCATACCTGTGACTCCGCTACAGGTGGTCTGACACTCGTCCAGGGAGTCAAAGTTGTTTTGGTTGGCCTCACAGCCACCGTAGATGAAGCTCCGGCAGCTCTGACTGGTCACATTGTAGTAAAACTTTGGGAACGCCGCTCGACATGAACCAACCTTCATCGGCAGACGACAACGAACTGGAGGAACAGAAGACACATGAACACAGACTGATCGATACTGATGAGTTATTGATTTAGCTTCCACTACTGTCCACCTCCAGCTAAGAGCAGACGTTAGCATGGTCAAAGCAGAGTGCTGTGAGCTTCCTCCCTTTGTGGCCACACCTGCTCTCTGCTGATCTACGACCAGCTTAAAGCTGCTTTTATGTCGCAGTGACACTGATGAGGCTGTGAGTCGAACACTGTTTTCTTAAAAGATGTTACGCAGACGACATAACATCAGATCCTCGCTCATGTCAGTCTTCATTCAACGACAGGGGACAAATAAAACGGAGCGTAGCACCATTGTGTGGGTGTCACCTGTGATTGGTTGGATAGAGACGATTGACGGATTTCAGATTCACGCAGACACATATCTGTTTTTCCTGTGTCAAGTGTTTTTAGGATTAAAATGGGTTTCTTCCACTTTGACAGTATCTTTACTGTCCTGTGAAAAACATGCATCTCAAAAACAGAAACTCTTTTCTTCTTTGTTCCGGTGCATTTTTCAGACAGTCCATCAAATGGGTTATTTGGTTTCAGACATTTCTGAATGACTTTGTTTTTACTGGAGAATGTTTCTGCATGGAGACATTTTTCAGAAATAAAGTCACAATACCATATCATACAACAGAGAAATAAGTTTAGACTGCCTGTGCTAACTGAGCATTTGTGAGACAGTTCATGTTCTGTTCAGGGTCAAACACTTCGTATTCAACGTCTGTTTTCCTTTCAGGTGTAAAGTTCTTCTTTCAAAGCTGAACAGAAACCAGACAGACCAGTCTGACCTGAAACAAAACCACCAACACAGGCTGCACTCACACTGCAGATAACTGGGCTAAAGGCTACCTACCTGCAGTACCTGGACAGGTTGGCTTAAAGGTGGCAAGTGATGTCAGAGGAGGAAATAAGTTCAAACGCAGCCACAAGGCCGTCCTCAGGACGACTTTCATACCAACTTATTATTGCCTCCTACTTAGAGCTGATTAATAAGGTATTTTTCTAATTTCTGTGACGTGTGAAAACGAACGAATAATTAGTGAATCTACAGGAGTGTCTGTAAGTAATCAGTCAGCGCTGGACTTGATGTTGGCCTCAGAATGTGAAAAGACGGCACAATCAGTCATCCTTGATCGTGCCGTCAGTGATCATGCACTTTCATATCCAAATGACATAGAAATGGCAGGTTGAGGAATACTTAGATTCCATTTTTTGCTGTATGAGTTTCAGTCTGGCCTCAGAGCTGCATACTTTCCTGAAACCTGCTTATTTATTTGTTTGACTTCATGAAACAGTGAAGGTTTGAAAAAGCCTTTGACTGCATCAATCCCAGTATCAATAAAAGCTGCAGTGCATGGCTTTAGGCACACGGCTATAAAACGGCTCACCTCTTACAGGAAGCACTCGAGCCTGCGAGGCTGATGGCTTTTATCACAGCCTCAGAATATTACATGTGGCGTGCTGCTGGGCCTTGTTTACTTCACGTGCTCATCAATGATACACCAGTGGCTGTGAACTGCAGGCTCTTGATGTATGCTGACCGCCATCTTAGAAAAGGATTAGTAAGTGTAAGAGAGCGGCTCATGGATAACAGGCTTTCAGGAGCTCATAGACGACAGGGCGGCTCGTTTTTATGGACGAGGCTCACAGAGCATTCAGGACGTTTGCGGGGACGCTGTTACTTTGGCTGTCCTTGTCTTTTGATGGAAGAATTCTCTGGTTTCTTAAACTGTGGTGACGTGTTCTTGATTTTCAGTTTGTCTTCTGCTTCTTTGTGTCTTCTTTGTCTCTCAACATCTTCTGACCCCGTTTGAAATACATTTTTTACTTTAACGACGTTATCCTTTGGATTTTGGGGGGTTTTTTTGTGCCACAAAATCAATCAATCAATCAATCAATCAATCAATCAATCAATCAATCAATCACAGTTACACTGCGATGTAGGTAGAAATACAAGTACTCAAAGAGTTTCAAAGGACTGAAAAGGACTGAAGAAGTCCAGGAAATCACATTCCAGGTGATTCACCTGAACAGGCGAGAAACAGCAGGACGGGTTCAGCTGCATTTCTCACCTGTTTCTCTTCACACCAACCAGGAAGTAACAGACGCTAACACAGTGTGCTGAGGCCTCTCTGCATCACTAACGCATCATAATGATAATGATAAAAATAAACCTTTTACTTCCTGTCACATGTTTCCATAATGAACAGCATCAATGAAATGAATGTAGCACTGCGCTGATGTCGCTTTCACATTAAAATATCACAAACCTGCTTTTTGTGCGTATCCATTACATCTGTGCAAATATCTTTGTGGAATATTACAGATTTTTATACTGTGGTATACATTTTTCTACCATGCAATAGTACAAAAACACAGTATATCTTGCTCATGTCCAATTCAATTTTTTTCCATTGAGGAACAGCAAGAGGGTGCTTACACTTTTTTGTATGTACATCATATATAATTAGATTTTATTCTGCACCCTGTTTTATTGTAAATTTTGTTGTTTTCTATGTCTCCTTTTTCTTCTTGCTATCTGTAACAACCAAACTTCCCCAGCCTGGGATAAATGAAGTTTCATCTTATCCTCTAAAACTCAGAGAACATAGACCTTCATCGAAACAGGGTTAGGGTTCTCGACTGGTGGAATCACTATCGACTGAAAATTTCTGTTTCACATCATCTGGACTGTTGACTAGATAGAAAAAACATCCAGTTCCTGTTTATACTGTTTGCTCTTTTTGTTCTTGAATTTCTTGAATACATTCTGTGTTCTGTCTGTATGTTTAATTGCTACTGCAACACAATAATTTCCCAAATTGGGATCAATAAAGAAGCAGTCATGTGTCAAAGTGTCATTTAGCATTCAAGCAATTAAAAGTTTCTGGCTTGTAATCAACATTGACGCCATAATTAGGATTTCTCTGACATATCTGACACAGCTTTTCATTGGCTTGATAATCTTAATTTCGATGAGCGAGAAAAGAACATTTCTATCTCTTGTCTTTAAAGAAAATCAGTTTTCCAGGACATGCGGGAATCTAACCTACATCTTCTTCATGACATCATCATCACCATCAGCCTCCTTTAGACTGTCGTCTCTTCATCTCTGCTCAGTGACTCATCACCTGACCCTTCTCCTCCACCTCTTCCTCCTGTCAGCAGATATTTTTATTCTTTAACTTTTTAATGAATCAACCTCACTCACGTGCTGCTTTTATTGTGAAACGATTGAGTGGCTCTGTCATCATATTTCCTCAGTTAGTTTCTTTTCATGTTTCCTGTCTCTGAAACTACTAAAAGTGGATCTTTGAGTTTTAAAGCAAATCATTTATTGACGTGACTACTGTAATTAATAAAGTAAAAATCAGATGAATTAATTGTGAAGTTATTTGTTACTGGTGACCAGAGTTCTTCTCGTGAAGTGAATTTGACATTTCACTCATGTTTGATCCCTTCCTCCCTTTAATCTATTAATTTCACTTCATCTGACTTTGAACTTGATACTTTTCATTTTCTTGTGTCCTTTTCTGTCCGTGAGGTTTTCACTTGACTCATTCAGCAAAAAATGAGGAACTTCGCTGCTCTTACTGTTGTTGGTCTCGTTGGTCTTCGGCTCCAGGGGTCCCAGCAGGGGGGCGATACGCCTCTCCCCGCCTTCCTTCGCCTCTTCGTTGGTCTCCGTCTTCACCTTCTTGCGGTACACGTCGAACTGTGACCTGGGCTGGAAGACGCAGTCTTCCCGGCTCTGGGTCAAACACTTCGCCAGCAGGCACTGCGGCGCTCCGTCCGCCGGCTTACCCACCAAAGCCATGTCGCAGTCGGCTTTGTCGCAGCAGACCGCCCGGCAGCTCTCCGCGTCCGACACGCCCGGGATCACGTCCATGTGGAGCGTTCCGGGGTTCAAGGAGGCAGTGTCCAGACTCTGATCCGTTCCCGGGAACTGGTCCCAGTCACAGTCCAGAGCCAGACCAGCACACACCAGGAAACAGACCGCCAACAGACTGCACCTGAAATGCTTCTGCTTCATGTTTCTGTTGATGTTTCTGTTGATGTTGATCTCAAACTGGAACCGGATTTAAATCGAGAATCACGCTGAAAACTGTTTGGAAGACGTTTCAAGGACTCAGCTCTGCCCGGACCACTGACTCACTTCCGTGTTTGGTGGCTTTTTGTTGTCGCAGATAAGTTTACCTGAGTGACAGGTGAGGTCACGGCTGCCACGCCCACCCGTCTGCGTCAACATGACGCACAACTAAAAAAAATACCATTGATTCCAGACAAGAAAACATTGTAAGGTTTATTTTCTCATCAGACAGTCAGAATACGGCTTATTGATCATCTACTTCCTGTGTGCATTAAATTTCATCTGTCTAAATATTCTGAATAATAACGAAACTGGTTCATATTTCAAAAAACATTTAAACAAACATTTTTTACTTTTGCCTTTTATCCAAACGTGTCATTTCATTGTCTATTTTTCTGGTTATTGGTATTGAGTGTCTTCACGTCTCCATTGTTTGACATGTTCTGATAAAAACAGAATGTTTTTACAGTATAAAACTCCAAAATGAGAAATATAAGCACAACACATTCCCTTTTTCCAAACTACATTTTTGTTTCTTATTAAAACAGACAATTAGAAGTTATGCTTTTTGACACCTGAAATGGATTTTCTGTCACATTTCTTCCTAAATATTTCTATCATTTCCTTTCCAGCTCTTCTGAAAGCCTTCAACGTTTTATGTGAAACACCTTTTCTGAGCTCATTGTTTGAAGTTGCCATTGAAATAAACCTGAAAATTTGCTTTATGTTGAATTTGTCACACGATCTGTTACTTCCTTTGGAATTTCCCCTCGTGGGACTAATAAAGGAATATTGAATTGAATTGAATTGAATTGAATTGAATTGAATTGAATTGAATTGAATTGAATTGAATTGAATTTCTCTCACTTCTTGTGACTTTGCTTGGTTCAAATGTTTCTACAGTTTTCTTTTTTAAAGCTCATCAGTGAAGGTCCTCGTGGTTTTTCTGCTTTCATTCACATCTCATGGCCTTCATCAGGTCATAAGGTTTCTGTGTCATCATCTTCTTCTTGTGTCTCCATGACAACAGAGCTGCACCTGCTCATAACAGCCATGACGACCTTGTGTTGATGATATTTTGTCGCTGTTTTATCAAAGTTCCTCATGTTCACATTCAATTTTCAGACATAATGACATCACTGTTAACTCATCATTGATCACTATCACTGATCAGCACAGATACATAACAGGAATCAAACAGTGACTTCACTAACAATTGGTGGTCATTTCATCACTTAGAATATATTTTATGCTTGGAAATTGTTCACATTTAAAACTATTTAAGTCATACTTATTTACAGTTTCAATTCATATTTAACTATAGCTGCTGTTCAATTACTGTTGTCTTTGACACTGGACAAAAAACACACCAGTACCCGTTAACGTCTGTGTTTTGTCTTCAGTGGCAAAGAGTACAGTCAATGTTCATTCTTTGGTCCAGAATCAGAATCAGAAGCAGATCAGAAAAAACTTTATTGCCAAGCTCAATTTTACACATGCCAGGAATTTGTTTGGTGAGTCTAATGACTCAGCAGATATTTACACTCCAGTGTCATTCTGCATGGACACGTTTCTCAGATGTATCTTGTAGTAAAGTGGGCGTATCTTGTAGTGAGGTGGGTGTGTCTTGTAGTAAAGTGGGCGTATCTTGTAGTGAGGTGGGTGTGTCTTGTAGTAAAGTGGGCGTATCTTGTAGTGAGGTGGGTGTGTCTTGTAGTAAAGTGGGCGTATCTTGTAGTGAGGTGGGTGTATCTTGTAGTAAAGTGGGCGTATCTTGTAGTGAGGTGGGTGTGTCTTGTAGTAAAGTGGGCGTATCTTGTAGTGAGGTGGGTGTATCTTGTAGTAAAGTGGGCGTATCTTGTAGTGAGGTGGGTGTGTCTTGTAGTAAAGTGGGCGTATCTTGTAGTGAGGTGGGTGTATCTTGTGGTAAAGTGGGCGTATCTTGTAGTGAGGTGGGTGTATCTTGTAGTAAAGTGGGCGTATCTTGTAGTAAGGTGGGCGTATCTTGTAGTGAGGTGGGTGTGTCTTGTAGTAAAGTGGGCGTATCTTGTAGTGAGGTGGGTGTGTCTTGTAGTAAAGGGGGCGTGTCTTGTAGTAAGGTGGGTGTGTCTTGTAGTAAAGTGGGCGTATCTTGTAGTGAGGTGGGTGTATCTTGTAGTAAAGTGGGCGTATCTTGTAGTGAGGTGGGTGTGTCTTGTAGTAAAGTGGGCGTATCTTGTAGTGAGGTGGGTGTATCTTGTGGTAAAGTGGGCGTATCTTGTAGTGAGGTGGGTGTGTCTTGTAGTAAAGTGGGCGTATCTTGTAGTGAGGTGGGTGTGTCTTGTAGTAAAGTGGGCGTATCTTGTAGTAAGGTGGGCATATCTTGTAGTGAGGTGGGTGTGTCTTGTAGTAAAGGGGCGTGTCTTGTAGTAAGGTGGGTGTGTCTTGTAGTAAATGGGCGTGTCTTGTAGTGAGGTGGGTGTGTCTTGTAGTGAAGTGGGCGTGTCTTGTAGTAAGGTGGACAGCGAGGTGAGAGAGCTTCTCTGATTTGAGAGGAAATGTTCAGTGGAGTTTGAAAGGCACTAAGATAACAGATACAAACAAATAAGCACTTTCATATTGTTGTCGGCCTCCATGCTGCTTTTTCCTGTTCACTGTTTCCTGCACATTTATGACGCTGAACATGACACTGGACAAAATTTGACAATGGGAAAGGAGATTGACAATGGCTTGAAAAACCTGCATATACAGTACGTGCTCATTTTGGTATAAAAGTGGCATTGTTATTATTATTGTTGTTGTTAGTAGTAGTAGTAGTAGTAGTAGTAGTAGTTGTAGTTAGGGTTACCCTAACCCCATATTTACTTACTGTTGCACTTCATAGTTTGTCACTTTTCCATCTCATTTGAATGTAACCTGCTGATATCTGCAGTTCACTCCTCTACCACCAGGTAGTGCTGCTCTTTGATTCTACGTCAGCTGCCGTGAAAACCGGAGCTCTACGACCAAACGTGACCCCTTATGCTGCATTTAATATCGCCTCGTAAATCTCACCATCACACAACCCCACATATTGCTCCTGTGGAGCACTTCATAAAATGAAGTTTCAGGTGGTTTCTGATTTACATCATATACATGATAGTACATATACATCAAAGTACACGTTGTATAAAATAGTGATTAGTGAAAGTGTGTGTTATTTTTTCTGATCCTTGATTCTTTTATTGCATCAGTCCAGAGATTAATGAAAGAAATAAAATGACAAACAGCAATAAGTATTCAAATAACCAAAGATGAAATGAGTCATGATTTATTCAAGTTGTTTCTCAAGAAAAATGTCTGTGCTTAGATTTTTAAGTTTCTAATATCTCTAAAAACTGACTTTTATTATTTCATTTAGATTTGTGATGTAGTTTGAGAAATGATTCCCTGCAGACTTGACAGCTATGACAGAAAACGGAAGTAGCTCTTCTGATTCCAAATTAAAAAGAAAAGACCTCGAAATACATTCGTTATAAAATATGGTGATAAGTCTTTCAGGCACAAACAGGAATATAATGGTTCTGCTGAAATTACTGCTGAATGACAACAGGGTGCAACGCGCTGCCATCAGCTGTTACAAGATTTCACTTTCAGGGTTTCAACACAAACAGGTCACATGATCTCGGCAATAAATCCCGACAGCACTTGAATGCGGCGCCGGCAGCGTGGAACCCGCCCTGCTCTCAGTGTGCACGCGCCGCACGGACGGTTCACCGGTTCAATCCGAAGACTCGATTTTGTTTTCTATTTTCGCGGATTCATCATCACGGTTCGTCTCTTTCTAAAGCGGAGCTTTGATTTCTTTGAAGAACCGAGGTCATTTGGGTTTATCATCATCATCATAATCATCATCATCGTTGTTGTTATTATGATCAGTAGTAGTAGTAGTAGTAGTAGTAGTAGTAGTAGTAGTAGTAGTAGTAGTAGTAATAGTAGTATTTCTCTCTCTCTTACTTTTTTGTCTCTATTTAAAAACCGTGAAAAAGAAGTCGTGAAATTTTACATTTGAATATCAAAATCAGACTCGAATTTGATGAGCGGCCTCACAGGTTCCTGAGGCGGACTGTCCGGGTCCTGGTCTGATCGGTGCTGATGGCTGCGCAGCGGGTGGGGCGGCGGGTGAACAAGGTGAGCGGCGGCGGTCAGTCACCGGGTCACAGCCTGCAGCGGCGGCAGGCCCGGGTCACCGTCAAATACAACCGCAAGGAGCTGCAGAGGAGGCTGGACGTGGAGAAGTGGATTGACTGCGGTCTGGACGAGCTGTACAGGGGCCGGGTGAGTACTGCAGTACTACAGTCAGGTACTGCTGCTGGGCATGGGACTGCTGATTCAAGGCTGCTACTGAAACCTACCAATACTACGTGTACCGGCTGGCCTGCCGTCACTGCTGCAGCACAGCTGATCCAGAACTTCTTTCTCTCAAACAAATACTGAATACTGAGTGTTTATCGATGAATTAGCTGAAATGAGTCAATCAATCAATTAATCCGTGACATCAGGCGCAGACTGGGACAAAAAACCGGCCCTGGCATTTTGGACCAGACTGGCCCCCCCGCATTCGATAACGCACACCTTTTCCGTCTTCTCGGACTCTTGAATGTGTAAACCAACTGTGCAACTCTTTCAAACCACGCACCTTAAGCCATGCAGTGAGTTAGCGGGGATCAGATTTATGAACACTACAAAAAAGTACACTCCACCACTCCATCACAGTAGTTTAAGCAGAATTCATGCTATTGAGTGTTTCAGGATGGAAGAAAAAAAGAATCGAGATGAGAAATGATGGATCACACATCAACTCTTCCAAGAGCACTCAATAAATTGTAAACTAACCCAGTCCAAAAGGATGAATGTAGCTGAACTCCTGAATCAACTTTGAACTGTATGTTTGTATGAGAGAGAGAGATTTAAATATTGGTCAATCTTCAAGGTAAAAATAGCAGCTTAGAAAAACTGAAGAGGGATGATGACACACGAATGAGGGTGAGAGACAGAGAAATAAAAGACATGGCGGATTGATCTGATTATCACTGTTTTCCAGACAGTGCTCAATAAAGAAGGCCTGTGTGTGTGTGTGTGTGTGTGTGTGTGTGTGTGTGTGTGTGTGTGTGTGTGTGTGTGTGTGTGTGTGTGTGTGACAGATAGAAAGAGAACAAGAGGATCATGTGTGTCTTTTGCATTACATTAACTGTGAACTTACCAAGGAAAGGGGATGCAAGTGAAGTCATCCCTTAAAGGACTCCTCCTATAACAAACAAGTGAAGGCATCGTGTGTGTGTGTGTGTGTGTGTGTGTGTGTGTGTGTGTGTGTGTGTGAGAGAGAGAGAGTCATTGTTGGAGTGGTGGAATCCTGTCAGAAAGGAGGAAAACAGTCCATCTTACTGCAGGTTTTACTGCATGTCCCTGTTCACCGCTGTCATCGGCCGGGGAGCTGATGAAGGCCCTGCCGTGTCAAACACATCAGAAATTTTGCGCATTTGGCAGCGTTGGCTTGAAGAGCCAGCTTCTTCTTGTCCCGTAGTTGCTCTGCATCTCCTTTTCGTTTTCTCTCCATTTTTGAAGATCCTAACATTACGTTACGGACGCTAAGGAGGGGAAGTGTTTCATGGTATGATTGGGTGAGATGAGCCCGTCAAGTGTCAGTAAAGAAAAGAACCTTTGGGCCGCAGACCAGCATGTGTCGAGGGCCGGTCGGTGGTTATGAACAAACTCTTTTTCTTTTTTTCTTCTTTTGCTGAATGCATCATGACCAAAGCGAAAGGGGTTGGTGTCTAATGATGTGATTGGGCCAGCCCAAAGTCAATCGGGCCGCTGATCAACTCTCTGGTATTCAATCCATCCATCCATATTCAATTTTCAATTTTCAATTCAATTTTATTTGTATAGCACCAAATCACAACAGAAGTTGTCTCAGGACACTGGTCAGACCAATATTTAAATAAAAAAAAAGATGGTCAGTCCGTCCCTGCGTGCCGTCACTTGTGAAGGACATCCCCCCTCATTGATCCTCTTCTGGTCCAGATCTTCTTAGTCCAGTCTAAGTGTGGGTTTGTTTTCTACCTCACTGAGCCTCTTTTGGGCTGTTGGTCGGAGTTAAAGCAAATAAATTTGTGCATGCGCAGACTAGGACGGCTACTTGTTGCATTCACTCTTTGCCCTTTTTTTCTCTTTTATTTCTTTTATCTCTTGTTATCTCTTTTAATCTCTTCTCTTTTGTTCCTCTCGGTTAGGCTGAGTACTCTGAGTACGCTGTTTAATCTGTGTTTTAGAGGAGTTTTAATCGCTGCTCTGGTTGCTGTTGGGCTATTCTAGTGTTCTGTTAGTGCAGAATGTTGTACAGCAGACAGTTGCTACTTAGTGAAGCTTAATACACAGTTTACACATTCACATGAACACATTTCATGTTGTTTATTATTTGTGGTTGATATATATTGTACTGTAATGTACACAGTTGGACATAGTTCTTAGAAGTTTTTACATATTCCAAGATATTTCCTATTTCTATTTTATTTATAGTTCTACAGTGGGAACAGCTCCAGCTGTCCTGGTGTCTGAAACATGTTTGATTCTGATTTAAAGACATCAATTTTAACTCTGAGAACATGAGAAAACTGACTGTACTTGAATGCAGCATTGTATTTAGTATGTATTTGTTTAGGAAGAGGTTCCACCATGTTCAGGTTACCCTCATTATGTACTAATACTTAATAGATCAAAGTACTAATACAACCCTGACTCCAAAACAGTCAGGATGCTGTTTAAACATCAATCAAACAGGAAGTGATCAGCTGATCTAATCCTCTCTGATACAAACTGACCTGAGAACAGCTCAAAGTCATTAT
>NC_092064.1:30196615-30256615 GCF_039877785.1 Chaetodon trifascialis | reverse complement strand
CATAAGTGTGTATGTGTGTGGGTTTGTTTGTGTGTGTGTGTGTGTGTGTGTGTGTGTGTGTGTGTTTCTGGCATTTAAAGTTTAAAGACAGGTTTTGATGGCCTTTACACACACACTGACAAACACACACATACACACACACACACAGACAAACACACACATACACAGAGACACTTGCACACACCCAGACAAATACACATATACACACCCACACACAAACAAACAGATACACACACACATACACACACACAGACAAACACACACATTTCATCCATCCATTTTCTATACTGACTATCCCTTTCAGGGTTGGGGGGGGGGGGGGGGGCTGGAGCCTATCCCAGCTGTCAACGGGCGAGAGGCGAGGTCCACCCTGGACCGGTCGCCAGCCAATCGCAAGGCACAAACACACACACAAACAACCATTCACACACACACTCACACCTAGGGGCAATTTAGAGTCACCAATCAACCTAACGAGCATGTTTTTGGTCTGTGGGAGGAAGCCGGAGAGAAGCCAGCATGCACGGGAACAACATGCCAACGAACAAACAGACACAGAAAGGCCCTGCCCGAGCCGGGGATCGAACTGGCGACCTTCTTGCTGTGAGGCACGCGCACTACCTGCTGTTCCACCATGCCGCCACATGTTTCAGATTGGCTGTGTCCCAATTCAAGTCACAATTCTGTCACCATCTCAATGTTCCTTCCCTGGATGTTCACTGGTGATGGGGGAGAGTACAGGCGACGACGAAGTCAACGACCAGCTTCTCGGTTTTTCTAGCATTAATCAGGAGGTGGTTCTGCTGGCACCAGTCCACAAAATCCTGGATGAGTCCTCTGTATGACCTCTTGTCCCCATCTGTGATGAGGCCGACAATAGTCAACTTCTACTTCTTCGAGCCTTAATGTAAGGATTAATAAGATAAGATAAGATAATACCTTTATTAGTCCCTCAGTGGGGAAATTTCAGGTATTACAGCAACAAAAGTGGATAGCAAACATAGAGGGCATCAGTAAAAGGACATTAAATATTAAATATCAACCAAACAATATAAACAAGGAGTAATGAAATATGAGCAAACTATACTGGTATTGCACATTGAATGATAGTACTCCTGACTGGAGTAATGATAGTGAATAGTTTCCTATATTGCACATAGGAATTGATTTATTGCACTGCAAGTTCCATGTTTTGTTGTTTGAGTGACACCGTGCAGTCCTGGGGGGTACAGTGTTCTCCACACAGAACTTTATGTCGTCCATGATGCTGCCTATCAAACTGTCAATGTCCGCCTCACGAGAGTCACTGAATATTTCCCACACTGTTGTATCGAAGCAGTCCTTCAGAGCCTCGTCAGCCTCATCGGACCACCATGCTTCACTGTAGACAGGGTGTTCTTTTCAGCATACGCTTCATTCTTTTTCTTTCGACTTTTCTTGTGCTTTTGGGTCAGTAGTGGTGTATGTCTTGGAGTCCGGGCATGGAGCCCTTCAGTGTTCAGAATGCGCCTTCCTGGTCAAACTGAAACCCCAGTGCCTGCTGCCACCAAGTCTTGCTGCAGGTGTTTTGCAGTCACTCGATGGTTTTTGACCACTTGCTTTCTAAGGAATCTGGTGGCAGCCACTGATACTTTCAATTCAATTCAATTCAATTCAATTCAATTCAATTCAATTCAATTCAATTCAGTTTTATTTGTATAGCGCCAAATCACAACAGAAGTTGTCTCAGGACACTTTCCATATAGAGCTGGTACAGACCAAGCTCTTTATCTACAAAGAAACCAACAATTCCTCTTTCTGCCACGTCCAGGTAGTGTAGCCACTGTTCCTTTAACTTTGAACTTGTGAACTATGCTTCCAACTGTATCTCTAGGAACATTCAGAGCTTTTGCTGTCCTTTGTATCCTTTGCCTTGTTTGTGCAAGGCAATGATCTCTTCTCTGAACTTTTTGGACAATTCTTTGGACTTAGCCATAGTTCTAACATGCAATCAAACGTCAATCTCAACAAACTCCTAGCCAGTCCAGGTATTTATGTGTTCCATCTCCCTTGATTAGTTGCACTAAGTGTGCTTGAAAGAGGGGGTGGGTAATTTTGATTAGTTGCATCAGGCGTGTTTGAGACAGAGGGTTGAATAATTTTAAGACTGCAGTAGTGATTAAAAGTAGCATTTTGTGTTGAATTTGGATAAAAACATGGTAATATTAGTTTTATTAAACTATTTTTCTTTATTTAACTATTACTGTTCTTGTCTACTTTGTTTATTGCAAACAGCTGAAAAATTGTACATTTTGCCGATAAGCCTAATATGCAGTGGGAGTTGAATAATTTTGACTGCAACTGTAGCTCTGTGTCGATGTTTCTTTCCCATTTCTACGTCATAAACCTGTTTTTTGCAATTCTGTATCCTTTATATTATTTATTTTGATCCCTCTGATCAATAAAGTATTTTCTTACCAGAACATCACAGGAGTTTCACAGCGGAGTGAAAAGATAACAGTGTTTGGATTTTGTCTTCATCATCTACCTACAAATCTCTTAATCACAGGTCTGAACAACAAAAGGACCACAACCGTCTGTCTCCATTCATGAGACAGATTTTTCTTTACGTGATCTTATTTCTCACGTTAACTTTTCTTATCAGCTTTAAGTGACGCAGTTGTGTTTTTGCTGAGTTCATTATTTTCCGAGTGAAACTGATGAAACGGTCTGTGGTGTTTTTCAGGAGGAGGAGATGCCAGAGGAGGTGAACATTGATGAGCTGCTGGACCTGAAGACAGATGAGGAGAGAACACAGAGACTGCAGGTAAGTGTCCGACCGTCGGCCTGTTTGCCAATCTGTCTCTCTGTTTGACTCACAGTGTCTCGTGTCTCTTTGTCTTCCAGGAGATCTTTCACTCCTGCAACAACAGCACAGAGGTGAGAACCACGCAGAGGCAGCTTCGTCCATGACTTCTTTTCAAAAATGTTTTCAGAGTGAACATGAAGCAAATTTTAGAGGAAACACAACTGATGTTAAATGAGTGAATGAAAGCAGATTTAGATTCACTCTCATGTCCTGCTGCCACAAACTTTCATTAGAGCACCAGGTGTGGATTAAGCCACTGCTGAAAATAGTCCTCATCAGATGTGCCATTTGCTTCTTTATGTCTGATCAAAAGTGCAGTGAGCTGCTCTGTGTTTGACTTAATGTGTTCATGAGAATTTGATGGTTGGGGTTTGTTGTCAAACTAGAGAGAAAGAATGGAAGACTGAACGAAATCCCCAGAATGTCAGCGAACCTTTGTTCTGATGTAATGACCAGTCCCGCCTGTCGGGGTAGCTAACATTTAAAAATGCTGAATTACTCTTCTGTGCAGATGTTCATCAGTGACCTGGTGTTGAAACTTCACGGCGTACAGAAGCAGGAGGATCTGCACAACAACGGCATCGACCTCCCTCAGCTCCACGTGTTCCCGACCCGATCCGGGTCGGCTGAAAGTGAGGTGCTGCACTGAGACGGCACGCTTACCGTGTCCGATCCTGACCTCAAAAGCTGCTCCTCTCCACCTACGACTTGGAGGCAGTGGACTGGAAAACAAACACACCTGGTGTCTGCAACCACCTAAAGTGTCCTGAGTTTATCCAATCAAAAGACACGAAAAGCATCAGATGTTTTCTACAGACTCCGTGACTGTGGTGCTTAAATCTCTTATCAGTTGGTTTATCTCACACAAATGCAAACGAGCTAAAGGGACTTTTCTTTCTTGAGTTCCTGAAATTCTTCATCAGGACATTGTCATAAAAAAAGTCACATTACTGACCAGGCAGCAGAAATATTCAAACCAAATGTGAAGTTTTGTTTTGTTTTTACTCCAGACTTCACCAAATTTCCAGAGTATTGGAACCCAGACATTGTTAGTTGACGTGTTGACAGAGCTGTCGAACCAAAGCCTGTTTGCAGTGTGAATACAGCTCGTATGAGACCACATCCTACTGCTGTACCTGTGTACTTACTGAGGTCAGTCAGTGTGTCTTCAAAGTTTTCATAGAAAAATGACACGTCCACATTTATGTTCCCAGATGGTTTTAGTAGAAGCATCTGTCCTGAACATGAAAACAGTTCAGTCTCGTCTTCTGCATCCTCTCTTTAGTCAACAGCTCCCGTCTCTCCTGGACAGTCTTGTATTGTTTGTACATGATTTTAAATAAATCATTGAATTTGACACAAGTCTTCCTTTGGACATCATCCTTCATTTAAGGATGATTTCACTTCATTATTATTGTGATGACTGATGATGAAGATGACTCTTAGTATTAAAGCATTTTAGGATTGAGGCAAAATAAAATGATACCAAATAAAAGGCATTAAAAAACAACAATAAAGATTGGAACAATAAGGATAATAATAAAACAGATCAGACATGCTGGAAGTAAATCAGTGTTAACAAAAGGCTTTTAGGTCCAGTCTGAGGGGCTCTGACTGTAAAGATAAGGTTCAACTTAAATCCTGAACTGGGAAGATCTGATCCCTGCCTGAAGATGTGAGGCTCTGGCTCACAAGGGAGCAGAAATTCAGTGATATAACTTTGCTTAGCTAAGCCACAATGTGCTGACCAGTCAAATATGAAGATCATTTCAAAGCCTTACTATAAGCAGTGAAGAGAGGCTAAAACAGGGCTGATGTGATCTGGGCTGTTAAAAGCAGAGGAGCTGCGTTTTGGGTTACAATAATGGAACCAGCTTTTTTTCAGATGGAATCAGTTCCATCAAAGAGAAGCACCAGGTTTAGCAGTTGGTTTACTCATGATGCCATTATGAGTTCCTTTTGTAGGCTGGTGGAGCTCAGACACCTTGGAGGAACTCCTGGAAGCCTCCCTCTCAAGGTATTCGGGGTATGACCGCCTGGGACCAACTGGGACTGAGACTACAGAGGTATGACTTCTGAGGTATGACCTATCACATGTGGCCTGTGAACATGTTGAGATCACCCAGGAGGAGCTGGAGGACGTGGACAGAGCTCCTCTGGTACAGGTAATGAATGGCCATCAAAAGCACATCTGTGTTTTCCTGCATCTCCTCTTCCTCCCTGAAGGCTGTGAAGAGGGAAGGAGACACCCACACTGATGGATGCAGACAGGTGAGTACTGCAGGTATCTTGTCTTCTTGCCTTGTCATCATTTCATCATCTTTGCGTACAGTCAGGATACGATACAGGACAGAGTTCAGGGGTGATGAAAACACAATATTTCAGGTGGCGAACATGACGGCATGTGGAGGTGGCGCTCTGTGCACATAACGTGCCACAAAATGTAATCAAAACTGACAATATAATACGTAATAACTGTACATATGTAACAAGTGCGAATAATGCAATTAAAGTATCCTAAAAATCGATCAATTACATTGGCAAATACTGTAATAAGTGAGGATGATGTAATACACATATCATAGAAACTAGTGATGTAATGACTGCACATAATCAAAATGTGCAAATAACATAATAAACATGAAATCATTACAGAAAAACAAAACAACAACTTCCTTACTGCACACATAATATTCCAATAAAAACAATATAATAACTGAGAATATTGTAAAAAAAAATCATAGAATTATTAAACCTTTAAATATTTCCTTAAATGTAACGAAATCTGATAATTTAATAACCTGCTTATAACAAAATAAAATGCAGAGGAAATGCCATATTTAGTGTAACTTGTGTGATTGGAGTTACGCTGTGACAATGTCTCAAAGACAACGTGGATTTATACACCTTTAAAACTTTTCTGGTCTGGTCCTGTGCAGAACAATCAATTAAATAATGCATCGTAAATTACAGAAGCAATATCATCAATAAGAATGTCTAAATGAATATTTATTTATAGAAAAATAGCTAAAATAAATTGAGAGTTTTAACCTTAAAAAACAAACGATGACATAAAAATGAAACAAAGTGTTATAACAAAAAGAAGCTGAATACAAACAATAAAAGTACTTTAAGTATTTTTTCATTTTCACACATCTAAGGACTAATCTTTTAACAATCAATTTCTCTCTCTCTCTCTATATATATACATATATATTTGTGCCAGGTTAATGAAGTATATTGATTACATTTCACATGTTACTGTTTATTCATGAACTGATTGGTTGTATCAGTTTCACTTCAACAGTACTTTGAAAATATAATAACAGTTAATATTTCAGCGTGGTTCACTGCTTCAAACTGTGACTTTGACTTGTTTTAAATGATTTTATCTAAAGTGCATCAGTGTTGTTTCTTATTTTTACAGCTTTGATCTGAAAACACGGCTGATCAGAAACGAAATAAACATTTTAAGAACTTTACTTCGTGAGGAGTTTCTGTCACTGCTGCCGTCCTCATTCAGGATCCATGATGTCCTGAAACTGGACTGACCTGAAACACACACGCACACACGCACACACGCGCACACGCACGCACACGCACGCACGCACACACACACACACACACACACACACACACACACACACGCACGCACACACACACACACACGCACACACACACACACACACACACACGCACACACACGCACACGCACACACACGCACACACACACACAATGAATCAATCACAAGATTTCTGGACTCTAAACTCATCATAATACGACATCTGTCATCTGGACATGTGGACTGACAGGAAACATCTGGATCTGCTTTCAGAAATGTTTTTATGGCCCGACACAAAGCAAACAGGAACGTTCACCTTCTTATGATTTGAACACAGTTCAGTTGGACACTTATTGATACATTTCTATTATACCAACATTCATTTTGTATTCCCATCTTTTACAGTTTCAACATAACAAAAAAGGAAAACGGCCAGAAGCGAATGTTTGGGCACCTGCATGGTCAACACTTAGTACTGTGACGCTCCCTTTGGCCGGTATCACAGCTTGGAAAGGCTTTAAGAGTTAAGAGTCTTTTAGTTCTTGTTTGGAGGATTTTCTCCCTTTTCGTCCTGCAAAAGGCATCGAGTTCTGAAAGATTCTTGGGTCTTGCATGTTCTGCATGTTCTGCTTTTTTGAGGTCTGTCCACAGATTTTCGATGATGTTTAGGTCAGAGATTGTGAAGGCCATTACAAAACCTTCAGCTTGGTCCCCTTGAGACAACCCATTGTGGATTTTGAGGCGTGTTTAAGATCATTATCATGTTGTAGAAGGCATTCTCTTTCCATCCTCAGCTTTTTTACAGACACTGTATTGTTTGCTTCCAGAATTTGCTGGTATTTCTTTAAATTCATTCCTTTCTCTCCAGTGAAATGTTCCCCATGCACCAGCTGCAACCCAAGCCCAAAGCATGATCCATCCACCCCCTGACGACTGCTTCAATGTGACTGCTGTGCACGTGACAAATAAAGAACTTGAACTGGACTCCAGGCGGACTTGTCAACCCTCGACCCTGTCAACCTTTCAGAACAAACCCCAAATAAGTCAGCTGTGACACTGATGGGAGCAATAACTGCGGGGCCTACCGGATGTGTCTGCTGCATTCCCCGGTACCACAGGTGGCGCTATGTAGAACATCAGCTGTAACATGTAGTGATGTGAAGCCATTCACTCGAATGGCACCCGCAAATAAAAGAAGTCTATAAGCTGTGCAAGTATCTCACCAAATAATGAACACAATCACAGCTTGCTTTTTAATGTGTCATACGGGGAACCTTTAAGTCCACAGGGAATCTATAAGTCTAATCCAAGGCCTGAAAACAAGTCTTATCCCTCATCCTGATATTTGGATGAGGGATAAGAAGTGAAATAGGACAAAATCTCCTCACTTTCTAAAGCCTGTCCCACTTTCCAAAGCTATAACTCAAATTTGAAAAGCAGTATGAGACCACCCAGACCTTGTTGCGACAGAAGCCCGGTCCCAGGATCAGTCCCAGCAGTGAGTTGAGGATGTTGGCTCCACAGAGGAGGGTTTGCAGCCCACTGGCAGCCCCCATCACACTGAACAGAACTACATTCCACTGAACCACACCTCTGGGCTCCAGACACACTCCGGACCACAGAGTCCTGTTATACAGATACCCTGCATGGCTGAGACAGAGACAAGAGACAAGTCAACAGAGTCAGACTTAGGCCAAAACCTGTATTAACTCGTGTGTCTCTGTGGATGTCTGAATGTATTTCTGTGTGTGTGAGACTCACTGGTCAGGGAGGGGTTGTAGCGGGACCCCCCATGTTGGACCAGAGGTGGTGTTATGTAGACAAAGAGGACCCTGAGAGAGACCGGTGGCGCTGACCAGACAGCAGATCCCAGCAGCCAACAGACACACGCAGGAGTACACACCTTGACACAACATCTGCCAGAGAGAAATTTGACCAATAACATCTGGATATGTGAGAAACACCTATAACACCTGGCAAAACCCCTGACTATGGGAAGAAACACCTGTAACATCTGATGTGACACCCTGAGACCGAATAGAAATAAAAAATGTGACCACCCTCCTGAGCTGAATAAAAATCTCAACAAACTAGCGTCCTTGTGCTCAGGGTGAGGAGGACCTTCTGTTTTCCAGAACTTGTCTTCTCCAGCGGCGCTGGTCTGCAGGTTGCATCGCTCCTTAAAAGCGACCCTAACTTACCACCGCCATCGTTTTCAGTCTCACTGGAGCTTTTAACATTTCTGATCATCATCAGTAAATTCTTTAACTATCACACTTTTGAAGCAGTAACATATTAAAGTTTTCTGTGCAACAACAATCAGAAAACATCCGTCATCTCACCTCACTTCTGAAAGCACAGCAGCCTTTGGTTCTGCTGCTCTGCACAAACGCTCGAGCTCGAAGCAGAACCTGAAATCAGAAGACATGAACGCAAACATCAGTGTGATGTTTGCATGAATATCATCTGCATAGAAAATTGTTTTGGAAGATAGTTTCCTTGCAGACTTTGTTCAGCCTCAGTTTGTTTCTGATATAATCATTGTTTTTACATCTGAATGACAATAAGGTCCAGCTACTTCTAAACACATATAATACACAAAAATACAGATTTTAAAAAACAACAAACAAACAAACAAAAAAACCCTGAACAGGACAGTGACTTAAAGTTTTACTTTTTGCTGCCAAGCATTTCAGGACAGATGTGTCTTTACCTTTAGTCAATGGTAGACCGTAACTAAGTACATGTACTCAAGATCTGTACGTGAGTACAATTTTGAGGTACCTTGAGTATTTCCATTTAATGTCACTTTGTACTTCTACTCCACGAATACAAACAGTGTGTTGTGTCTTTGTCGCAGGTGACTTGTCAGAAGTTCTGCCAAAGAGAAAATGATTTTATGTTTATTTCTCCTCAAAACTTCTGATATGGTTTAGTTTCAATATTTTTTCAAATTAGCAGTTACTCAAAATGATCAAAAAGAACTGCCGTCAGGTGCCGTCAGTCATGTGACCCTGACCTCATATGGTAAGGTTTATTGTTTGACAAATGTTTATGGACATTTTTATACTTCTTCTGTGACCCTGAGTCTGAGCAGGGACAGGGACTATGTGAGAAGGGACATCTCAACAGGAAAATTCATCGAAACTGTGACTTTAATTTTGACATAACGAGTATTTTTGTTTAAATAACATTTCATCCATTTTTTCATTTTGCTGTTGGAAATTAGCTTCTGAATGTTTGAGACACTTGAAGCTCTCTGTGTAGGTTTCTAATAACCCAGGATCTCTTTAAATTCATCGTTTAACATTAGTGAAGTCCATTTTTAACTCGTCTGAAATCTGCATTGTTTACATTCATGTTTAACAGTCTTTGGTGGCTCTTTGCAGCTTATTTGTTATCTGTGTCGTTACCTCCACCTGTGCATCAGTGGAATAATGTGAAGCCAATGATCATCTATGATCATCAATGATCGCAGATCATTCGATCCCAAAACCACAGATGTTACATCAGGAGTCATTTTAAACCTGGTGAGAAGTGAAGCTCTGAGTCTGAGTCAAACCTCTGAGGAGAAAATAAACCAGCACACATGACAAAAACACCAAAATACACAACAGTGTGTCGCTGTGAGGGACGCATGACTCACACACACACACACACACACACACACACACACACACTCTGGCAAGTTTTTCATCACCGCATGTATCACACACAGCACATGACACCTCATGCACTACATACGTGTAGACACACACACACACACACACACACACACACACACACACATACCAGGAAGCCGGACCCCCACAGGCCAGTGGCCCATGTGGCCTCTCTGGTCACATGACCTTCCAACAGGAAGTGGATCTTCAGTTCAGGAAGCAGCAGCAGGATGTTGGACAGCATGCAGACGGCGGCCGTGGGAACCAGAGAGACGCCGACACACAGCAGACACCTCGACACACACATCTGTCTGCGTCAGAGGGGGAGCGTGGTGTCGTTAATCGCTAGAAGCTAAACGTCCTCTTCTGAATCTCCGTTACACAATGACACACGTTGGTAACGAATGTTGTGAATTGTCAGAGTAACACGAGAGAAACAGTCCAATCATGAATGAACATGTCAAACAGCGGCTGATCCAGCAGACCTTCACGTTTTCACCATGAAACTGAATCTGTCAATGTTTCACTGCAGCATCACACGAATGTACGTCAACAAAGTATTTCATTGGACAAATGGACGGATCGGCCTTAAAGGTTCCCTGTGGAGTTTCGTGTCATAGTAGACGTTTTGTAAAAGACTGATTTCTATCTGTATATATTTTGTGTCACGTGGTTTCACTTCCTCCCACCGATCGACAGATGGAGGTAACGCACAACATGCTGCAATGAGCCGACAAAAACAGAGAAGAAGAGACTGCCGGCAAGTAAAGGCAGCATTCAACTTCAAATCCGCTTAAAAATCAGCTTCAGAAATATGTTTTAAGAAGAAGGAAATGCTCTTCACAGGTTTGACAGACGAGGCTCACAGCAATGAGAGAAAACTCTGCAGGGCACCTTTAAGGAGGACAATAACAATTATTGACCACAAGTTTCCTCCATGAAACATCAGAAGTCTTTAATGTTTGTCTCAGAGTCCAAAGAGACGTCTTCAAACATCTTGTTTCGTCCAACAGGTTAAAAGACAAAATGACTGACAAATGGTCTGTTCTCCTCTTTGAACAAACATCTTGGTTGTATTTAGACTTTAGCTAATTAAACATGATTATTGATTGATTAAAATTATACTCAGACTGGATAAAAATGTTTGAAGGTGTCCATGAATCACTGCTGATCAGCATGATGATAAAAACATGAGTCCACTCACCCTGAAGATCAGCTGCTGCCGACAGACGGACGATGGGACGAACCAACCATTTTAGCTACTGACAGACACGAGAGGACACGCCTACTGCCATATATGGACACAGGAAGCATCCTGAGCATCCACACTCACACTGTGCAAATCTACTTCCAGAATCATCTGAATTCAGTCAGATCTCTTATTGGATCCATTTGTGTTCTGTGTTCAACTTTTGAAGAAACTTAGAGTTACAAAAAAATTTTAGCGAACAGAGAGCAACATCCACGAGAACGAATCAGTGGCCATCTTTTCTTCAACAGAACTCTTCAGGTTAATTTGGCCTAAATGTGACTTTGACCTAAGTCCAGCACAAGAACACAGACTAAGAAAGACTTTCAACCGCAACAATGTGAAGAAGGTCAGAGGTCACTGTGCTGATGATAGAGAAGTGAAAAACATCAAAGTGTAAAATGTGTGTGTTTCTCTCAGCTCTCAGAAAACTTGTAGAACCAGGTCTGACTTCTGAGCTCAGGACTCTGAGTCCACTTCAGCTTTTTCTCTATTTTTGGTTCTTCTAAATCTGTCGTCTTACTTTAGCTCATCTGTGGGCACTGTGAGTCACTCTGTTGCTACAGAGGACAGCAAAGGCTCATGGGAAAGCTGATGGGTTTGACCTATTATCCAGCATTGACACCATCAACACTCACTCACTCCCAGAGGACCATTTCTAGTTTAACTGGATCTGGACTGAGCACCGACGCAGGTGCGGTATTCTGACTGGTTCACGTGTGACAACTGGTCTTGGTCCGGTCTTTGATCCGCATCACTCTGCTTTTCAAGAGGGCTCGTGTCCAGTTATCTGGTCTCTGAGGAGCACAGACGCTCACTTTTTCAAGAGATTTCACAAATTTCAAAATGAACTAGTTTAGTTCATAATTCAAAATTTTGAACTAAGTTCCCAGTTCCCAAAATGAACTAGTTCATAGTTCTTTTTTCCCATTTGTTGCTGCGAGCTATTATTTTTCTAAATTATTGCCACAGCCCATACAGAACCACAGACAGCAATTATTTTAGCAGTTTTAATACTGTAACTAAGGATTTTTCCCATCCTCACCGACCTCGTCATAAAACTCGTTTAAATGGTCATACGACACCTCCATGCTGCTTTTTGTTTGGATGATACGTGGCGATGCGACACTGGTGACTGGTGTTGCCAGATTGGGCTCTTTCCCCGCGACATATGAAGGCCTGTTTACGGTGTGTTTTACGAGTTCACGGTTACGTTCGTCAGGCAGTAATACACTACGTTCAGTTCACGTTCGCCCAAAATATGAACGAGTTCATGAACTATCGTTCAATGAACACGTTCAGGCACAACACTGCAAACCAGAGTTTGGAGGACGTGGACTTTGAACTGAGACTTTTCTTTTGAAACTGCAGGGCTGAGTACCTGAAAAAGGTGGATCTGGTGCAGAGAGAAGCCATCTTTTTCAAGAAGCCATAGTCCAGTTCTTTGCTCCGGACCAGATTTTGTGTAAAAGTGGACCAAGACCCTCCACTTCAAGTAATCTAGATAAACTTGTTTGATCTCCAGATTTTCATTGGCAGCAACCGACTTAAACGAGCCGAATCGAACATGAAAACGTACTAAAATTTGTTTGGAACGTACACAAAAGCTTAAAGGAGAAAGGCCTGCAGACATCCAATAAAAACATCAGCTGATCTCACATCAGCTTCAAGAGTCCCAATCTCTTAAATCTCTAAACTTCATGACTTTGAACCAGGATCGTCAGAGTCTGGATCAAGAAGCTGATGGAAAATTAACTGTCAGATTTAGTTTCTGCTGCTTTACATCAATGTTTCAGATACAAATTGAATCAACAATTGGGTAAATATAAGTAACGGATTCTGAACTGGCAGGTAATCATTTCAGGACTTTCGCAACATCCCAAGAAAGTTTGCAAAACTAACATGCTTCCTGCCGTGAACCACAGAAAACACAGGAGTTCAACCGGAAAATGAAACTATTAAAAGACTAAAAATCTTAGAAGCCCTTCACTCGGCAGGTCGAGAGCGTCACGCATCGCGGTGTGAAACCAGGACTCGTTCCGTCAGCTCTGATCCACGAGGACGGCGGTTTGGTTCAATGAGCTGATGTCAACATCAGACTCCTTCGGGGTCACGTGACCACAGCAAACCCACAGAAACCTCAGGATGGTGATGAAACGCGTCGGTCGGGTGGAGGCAGCGGTCGGAGGACTACACATACTGCAGAGGTTGATGTCCGGTCTGAATGAAGACAAACGTGTTGTCAAAGGTTTGAAATGTAGTTTACTGATAAATGAGCCTGCAGTCACAGCAGCATCAACAGGTCATAAATGAAATGTGAAACACCAGCAGCAACATTAAACTGACGTTTGATCAAATCAACAACTCCGTTAAAATAAAACATTTCAGCCAACCGTGGCAGCTTTCAGTGTCATATGACTTTTAGCCAAAAACATGGAGGATTTTCCCAAATATCAAGAAAAAAAAAGTTTCAGATTTGATCAGATTTTTCCTGTCAGGTAAAATCACGTTTTCACGTCAGTTTCCGCTCTTAGAAAACCAGTAAACCTCAGCAGGTGGCTGGCGATGACCTCCAGGCCTGTTTGCACCATCAGTTCTCACAGCGCCCCCTTCAGGCTGCAGCGTTCAGCCACGACCTGAAAACTCCAGATATTCACATCCTGTCCTCACACAGAACATGTACTTTATCAGCAAAGTGTGAAATTTGACTTTTGTGTGAAAATGGAGGAAGTGAAAAATCATGGTGCTAATCTGATAGATGCTAACATGCTAACAAGGTATTCGTTCACACGACCTGACTCCATTTACAGGCTGAGTGAGCTGGATGTACTGACGACACGATTATTCTCAGCTTCTGAATATTTCTGCGTGGATTTCTAAAGGTTTATTCTGATTGGATATCAGAGATAAAGATCTCCTCAGAAAGTGAGGAATGACATCAACATGTTTCATTTGGCAGAGAAGCCGTGAGACGGAGTGAAACGACCGAATGTTTCCCTTCCCCTCCTGCTGTGACCTTCATGCAGTCTGGACCAGGCTGACGACTCAGTCGTGAACTGATATAAACACCAACATCGTTCACACGTACTCGTCAACACACCAAACGTCAATCAGCCGAGGCCTGATGTGGTTTTACCTCAGAGGGCTCAGAGGATCGGATTAGAGCCGGACCAGGACGGCACCTGGTGGGTCCCTGCTGGGACACAAGTTCTGATCAGCTGAGACTGGCTCACCTGAGCAGGTGAATTACAGATGTTCCCAGCGAACAGAATGCATTAGCAAGAAGTTGTCATTCGTGAACATGGTGCCAGCCACGTGTGGAGGGAACGTTCGGCTGTCCACACATTTCTGTCCACGCAGTGTCTCCACAGTTCATAAAGTAACATGAGATCAGGCCTGAAGGTTTCTGGAGGCACGTTTCTGTTCAACTTCTCTCAAAAGAACTTTTATTTATTTCTGAAAACAAAGAGGAAATGAGGAGGTGAAGAGCCTCTGACTGAAATGAAACCAGTTCAGTGATGGTAGAGAGACACTGGGACACAGTACAGAAGGAGAGCGAGAGAGTTCAGCTGCTCAGGCTGGAGAACATCTCAGTCAGTGTGGCCTGTTTGCCGCCTCTGCTGGAGGAGGGGCTGGAGGTCTTTGTAGTCTTCACGGATGAAGCAGAGAAGGGGCTGGAGGTCTTTGTAGTCTTCACGGATGAAGCAGAGGAGGGGGTGGAGGTCTTCGTAGTCTTACTGGAGGGTCTGCTGGGTGTGTTGGAGCTGCCGGCCTCCGCCCCCCCTCTGTGGTTCTGGCGGAGCAGGTAAGCGTCCGAGGATCCTTTGCGTCTGTCGGTGGCCCTCTGCTTCTCCTCCTGGTCCAGCTCCTTCTGCAGGAGCAGAGCCAGTCTCCGGTCCTCCTCCTCCTGCTGCTGTCTTCTCAGCAGCTCCGTCTCTCGCTCTGCGATCCCCTGCAGGACCAACCCTCCCGACTTCAGAGAGGAGGAGGTGGAAGAAGAGGACGAAGAGGAGGGCAGGGAGCGACAGACTCGCTTGCCGAATGTCACCTCCTCTTCCTGTGTCATCTCCGGCTCTGAGCTTTTCCTCTTGGTGGATGAAGGTCCTCCATCGGTGGTCAGGTGACTCCTGTGACTCCCAGGGTGAAGCTGATCCTCCACAGAGGCTGACGGAGCAGTTGGATGGAGGTCTGGAGGCTCAGGTCTGTCACCATAATAATCCAGCTGAGGGAGGGGACGCTGGTCCAGGAGGATGTTCTCCTGAAACAGGAAGTTCAACAGTTTGTTTTAGCCCTTCCAGGTCAAACTCTTTGTAGTCGTTTAACGTGAGATCAAAGAGCGATCGTTTGTTTGTTTGTTTGTTTGTTTGTTTTTCTGACCGCCGTGTTTGACCTTAAACAGACCTTGTTGGCTGTGAAGCTGGAGGCAGAGCTGCAGTGTGAGGGGCTGCTTTTGGACGGACGAGGACATAAGAACCTGAAAGACAGAAATTCCACCACCATCATCATCATCATCATCATCAGAGCTTTCATTTCACACTTGTTCAGTCGAACCAGGTGTAAAAAACAAACAGACCCATCAGATACGATCAACGTTAAATCAGGATACTAACTGAAACATGATTCTACTCTAAAAGCCTGTTTTCACAGAAAGTCGCGACGCTGTGAGAAACAAACACAGTGTGATGATTTGTGAAACACTTGGACTCCATATTAACTGAAGACAGACAACAGATCAAACACTGAAACACAGAAATGTCCTTGTTTTTGAAAATGCTTTCATTAGTCTGAATGTGCAGCGACACGTTTCTAGAACGTTTGAAGAGTGGCAACAAAAGACTGGAGGAGCAGAGAAAGGCTGCCTCAGTCCAGGCGGAGAGGACAGTCCGTCCTCTGCCCGCTCCAACGTCTTACAACCGTCCTCTAAACGAGGACATCATTTTCAAAAACAAGGACATTTCTCACTTTCAACACCTCGTGTCGTCTCTGTGCTTTTTTCAGTTCAATATGGAGTTTCAATGTTTCCCAAATCACGACTTTCTGATTTTTATGGACATTTAAACAGCGTCTTTAAAACAGGGCTGAGTAATTCTGAAGAGCAGCGTAACCCTGAGCTGATGATAAGATGATGTTACACAGTATTTAGCCATCAGCCTTTGACTTTAGGGTTAGGGTAAATGAAAACACGTTCCCAGCTAAAATCGACGTACTTCTCGATCTGCCCGGCGCCGACCTCCTTCTTCTTCTTGGCTGGAGTGACGGCAGCAGGACGAAGGTTTTCCTGAGAGACGGCAGCAGAGTTCTGCCGGAGAAAGACGAAGGAGACCATGAGAGAAATGAAGACTCAGGAAAAAGACTCAAACGTTTCCTGATGCTGAGGCAGACGTTCATTTCAGACCCTGAACTGCGCTGTGGAAATGACATGACTCGTCTGCTCGCCCCACCTGTCCTGAATACGATAAGATTCAGGACAGGTCAGGTCACACAGCGCTGACTGTTCTGTGATTGGTTCATCCTTCATACAGCGCAGCAGTACAGGCGTGTGGCGTCACATCAACGGCAGAACAGACACGGGCTTCAGAAGAACAAACAACAAGGTTCTGCTGGTGGGACAAACAGGAAACACAGCGGAAGCACCGAGCTGCTCGGATCACAACATGAACGCCATGGAGGATCTGGACGCCTCCCTCTTCTCAGGATGAGGAGACGAGCTTTGTTTGAGAAGAGGCTGTGGAGCAAAAGAGCAAATCGTACATCAGACAGAGGACGAGACGACTCGTTGTAGACTAGAAGTAGGTCGGAACCTCTGACGATACTCGTCTTCATCAAGCCCGCTGACGACACGACCGCCATTGACCCGACTGCTGCCACCCACATCTGAATGCCAGGACAACGACCCCCATCTCAACATCAACAAAACGAAGGCGCTAACTGTGGAAGACAGGAAGCAGCAGAGTGAAGGACACGTCCCATCACCGTCGATGGGACTCCAGTGGACACAGTCAGCAGCTTCACTTCAGCCAAAAACTGATCTGGACTCACATCACAGAGACAGCGAGACAACGGTTGTTCTTCACCTGCAGGCTGATGACGCTCAACAGAGTCCAGGACACTCTGCAGCTCTTCTGCCTGTCCATCATCACTGCCTGGCGCCACAGTGGCACCGCCCTCAACCAAAAGGCGCAAAAGACTGCGGTGAAAACTCGGGAAGCACCGACTGTGTTTCTGGGACACTGTGATGTCAGCGCAGAGGTAGAAGGACGCCGCAGTTCAGCCGTAGTGAGGCGTGACCAAAGCACTGAGCCGACAGAGGACCAAGTCAATAAAAGCGTCACTGGCTCGCTCGGTGCTGACAAATAACTCTGTAATATTGCATTCTTGTATACAGATATATTTACACAATATATGTCACTATTTTAACATCGAACTGAACAACAGTTCAGACGGTCAATGCTCACGTTAAGCAGCACCTGTCCTGACTTGTAGCAAAGCAGAATGACGAGAGCTCAGTTCAAAGCCTCCACCAAGCATGGGCACCCACACGAAACGTAATTCATACCCCATGAAATTACATGCACATGTAACGAAAACACAAAAATAGCACACATCAACTGTACAGCATCTGCTGATTTCACCACTTCACGCAAACCTCAAAAGCTCGGTATCATGTGAAAGCAGAGAGTCTGATGATGATGAAGATGTCTGCCTCCTCACTGTGCGATGGAAACTGGGCGAGCTAGCAGCCAAAGAGGAGCAGAAACACCTTTGCTGAGTCGTACAGTACGTCTTACCTTTGCTGTTTTGAGGTCAGAAGTTACATTCAGCCTGAAAACACGCTGCTAATGTCTCCTCCTATGACTCTGCGTTAGTTTGACATCAATCACGAAGGTCCTGCCTGTTTCCATAAAGAGGAGGGGGTTTCTAGAGTGGAGGGGGCGCTCTTCATGCCATAACCTATCTCTGGGTTACTTCCTGCTGGATCGTCATTGGTGTTTCTATGGTGAATGTGGGCGGGTCGCTGAGCTGTTGACCGGCGTAACCACAGTTAGTTTCAGCGCTGCGTCTCACAGAGGACTCTGCTGAGCAGCCCCAAGTCTGATTTCACTCTTTTATTTGCATTTCGTCCTTTTATGAGAGCAAAGAACAGCAAGCAGAAAAAGGCTGAAAGCGTTTTCAACAGAGGAGTTTCTCCGTGTGCTTGGACGAGATGACGGTCCTCTGCTCAGACACGCCCATATGAGCACCTGGACACACCTGTGTTAAAACACCTGGAAAACTGCTCAGGTTCTTTTTTTAGCATGTGCTTTTACACAGTCACCTTTTCCTCGAGTAAAAATTCAAGCAGATACACTGAACGGAGTGGACTTCATTTTGTGATGACGATGCTGCAGTCATGTTAGACCCTACAGACCTGTATGCGCAGCATTTTGTAACGACGGTAATGAAACTGATACCGTCGCTATCTTTAGATAACGGGATCCCTTATTACCGGATTACCGCCCAACCCTAAAAGGCAGCGCAGCCGGCATGAGGTATGCACAGTGCGACCTGCTGCACACGTGAATATAAAGACTGTAAAGCCCAAAGCAGTCCGACACTCAGGACTGAAACACTGACCAGCTGGCTGCTGATCAGTCTCGCAAGCCTCTCATCTTCTTCGCGCCTCCTCCTCTCCTCCTGCAGCAGCTCCTCCTCCTCGGCCAGCAGCCTCCGGATGTACTCCTCGCTGGCCCTCCGCTCCTCCTCGTCCAGCGCTCGCTTCTCCTCCGTCAGCTGACGACACAAACAAGGAAGGTGTTTGTTCTGGTTCCTGTTGGACTTCCAACCTTTTGTCTCTGTGTTCTAGTTTAGAAGGCATCAGTTAGCAGCTTCTCGTGTCAGTGACGTCCACCAGCTGGACATCAGTGACGTCCACCAGCTGGACATCAGTGACGTCCACCAGCTGGACATCAGTGACGTCCACCAGCTGGACATCAGTGACGTCCACCAGCTGGACATCAGTGACGTCCACCAGCTGGACATCAGTGACGTCCACCAGCTGGACATCAGTGACGTCCACCAGCTGGACATCAGTGACGTCACTGCTCTAAATGCCAAAGCGACACTTTGTCTGCTTCAGGTGTGTCTGCCGCCATCTTTGATTGATTTCAGATCAATAACTGAAGTTGATCTGGATCAAGTATCTGACGTGCGTCAACATTCATCAGACACTCAGAACTTTTCTGACTCTCAGAAAGAGAAAGAAAGAAGAAGTCTGAACGTTTGACTCATTCACAACTTTAAACGTTGAGCCTAATAGGCAGTTTGAGGTCACGTGACATTAAATCCAGACGGAGGGCAGGAAGTGAAAACTGCAGCGGACGAGATGGAGGAAGGTTCTGACTGAGCTGGTTTACATCAGTCAGAGAGAAAAGGTAGAAACAGAAAGTCAGATCAGATGTCGGATGCGCTCGCAAAGGTCAAACGGCACTAAAGACGAGGATCATCTCCAAACAAGACAGAGTACGTCATTCATGTTCATCTGTGTGAGAAACCGTCAACGCTGACTGAACAGGTGTTCGTCCTGTTTCCTGTCGCTGTCACCACAGATTTCAAACAGTAGCTCATCTTACATCATTTCCACCATCATCTGGCTCGCCTCCTCCCACCGCACACAGCTAACAAGACAGTTTTTTCTGCTGTTTTTCAGTGAATTTTTTACACTTTCGTGGTTTCTTGGTTTAATGAATCTGACGACGCAAAACATCTGCATTTAGAGTGTTTGTTAAAGTGTTTCCTGTCCAGAAAATCACTTCCTGCCCTCCATCTGCAGCTCACACCACAACAACAGAGTGATGTGAAATAAACAAAACAAATATCATCACGTCAATCCAAAGATTATCAGTACGATGATTGTTATGAGGGGATGGAACTTACTTTGGTGACCTGGTCCTCGTATTCCTGCCTCAGCTCTCCTGGCTGACTGACTCTGGGAATACACACCGACACTGCGCATGTGCGCACGCACGCACGCAGACACACACACACACACACACACACACACACACACACACACACACACACACACACACACACACACACACACACACACACACACACACACACACATTACAGCATCACGGTAACAGTACTGAGGTTTTCAGAGGTCTGAACCATGAACAGAGATCACTGAGTTATCAGGCTTTCTGGGACCCTGCTGCTCACTTTTAACCAGGGACAGGTCACCATGGTAACTTCTGCTTCAACAGCCTGACCAATCAGAACATTAGACACATGGTGACGTCAGGCTTTGAGGACTGTTTGCGTCCACATGTTCTCCCTGCGTCCCCTGCAGAGACACCGTGTAGCCTGACCCGGCATTATAATCTCGATTCTTATTTTAGAACATAATGTGGGCGATCGCCACGAGCCAATCAATGAACACAGCGTGAGCAGAAGCAGCTTCATACGATCAGGATCACTGATGCTGGACTCACTTCCTGATAGCCATCAATGAAGAGGTTCACACCTGCAGATTAACAGTATTATGGGATGTCCAGGCGTCTGTGTACGTCGTACCTCCAGGATCGTCCTCTGCGACGGCGTCCTGCCCGCTGAGGCGGCGCTGACACTGCAGAGGGAAGGAGGTCTGGATCTGCGTCCACAGCTGCTGGTTGACCAGCGTGTTGTTCCTGCCGTGCAGTCGGGCCCAAGTGGAAACTCTCTTCCTGCACAGCGGGCAGCACAGCGTGGCTTTATCCACCGACTCCAGGAAACAGCCCTGAGGAAACGAGGAGCTGTAACAGCACGGTTCAGTTCAGTCCCGCCCTGTCCCCCCACCGCAGGCAGCACGACACCGTCTGAAGCCCTGAACGGGTCCCCGGTCCTCATTCCTTCACTGAGGACGCAGATGCTCTTACCAACAGACGCAGACGTCAGGAAGCCTCTGAAGCCCAACTTTCCTCCACTCCAACAATCTAAATCCACCTTTTGCCTCTGCTAGTGGCTTCAGTGGTTATTCTATATTAGATTTATTCAAACGCTGCTTTTACACGCTTTAGTCTAAGTAAGGTATTTCTGTTTATCTCTTGATGTGGTGTGACCCAGTTATGAGTTACTGTGACCCTCTGAAGAACAAGTAAAACCACGAGGCAGCGTCACGTTCACCAGACACACTTAGCTGATCCTACGCTGGGAAAATGAAGATTATTCTGAGCCGAGCCCAGACAGTGTGTGTGTGTGTGTGTGTGTGTGTGTTTTACCTTACAGAAGGTGTGTGTGCAGGGCAGTGTCACCGGCTCCATGAAGATCTCCAGACACACCGGACAGCGGCACTCATCCAGAGACAGCACTCCTCTGTCTGACACCGGGGCCATCTTCCTCCTCCTCCTCCTCCTCCTCCTCCTCCTCCTCCTCTTCTTCTATGGTTGGTCACAGCTCTGCTGGGAGGACTAAAAACTCAGCAGATCAGCCTGGAGGAGAAAGCACAGCTGTCATAAATGAACCACCTTTGACTTTGTACTTTCATCAGTCAGTCAGTGGTTAGTTACTGGTTGACGTTACTGGTTTACCACAGTCTAACCACGTTTGCTGGTCTCAGCCTCATTCAGCAGATTACCTTGATCTTCTCAGGCTTTTTGAGAGCATCGGCACGATTCAATTAACAGTAAGGCAGTTGATGCATGTTGTCATGTGATGGTTTAGACTGGAGACTGAGACATGAGACGGATCATATCTGATGTCAGTGTTCAGTTGTCCTACAGCTGAAGTGGACATAAAATGTCACGTCGGCACAGGTTAAAGGCTGGACCTCCATCCTCACAGCCGAAATCCCTCTGATCATGACCTCTGCCGTGGTTTCTGCTGTTGTCCAGGTGAGACTGACAACACCTGGCCATTCATTTGAGACAGCTGCCACAAGTTAACATAGAAACAGTTATCTGAGCAATTTATTCAAAAATCCAGTGTGGGGGATTTATGTTAAATAAATGAGTGAAATAAGTGCCACTTCCGTTACAATGAGTCAAATAAACTAACACACAAACATACATGAGACAAGCGGTTCAAGTTACTTTGAAGTGATCAGAAAGAGTTCAGCTGGTTGTCCAGCTCTCCAGCCTTCAATCACAGCAGCTAAGTTCAGCTAGGTGCTAACATTAGCTCACGTTCGTGTCTTTCTAACGTCACAGGGCAGGTAACCACCTCACCTGAAGCCCACCCTCAGCATTTTAACAGTGAAGGGCACAGATAAATACTGTTACTGTGACACCCACCTGAGCTTTGTTCACCTGAACGTTGGAGGCTTCACTTGATGCTAAAGATATCTTCCCCACCGAAACAAACCGAGGCAGCGTTAGCTTCTCGGCTAGACGTCAAGTCAACCACAGCAGCCTCTGTTCGTGCTGCGAGCAGCTAACAGTTAGCACTTACACCGCACACACACGGTCAGCTCGCGGCGGCACCGCGGACATTCATGGTCACCGGAGCTTTGGGCCTGGCGAACAGTCAGAGAGGACTCACCGGAGGAGGCCATCAGCATCAAGTACCCGCGTGAATCAACGGTTTACTCAGTGCGCATGCGCCCACGGTCTGCGCTGCCTCCCAGGATCGTCGTAAATTACACTTCCCGTCCAGAACGGAAGCAAAAGTACTTGTTGTGGACACAGCCCCTCTCACAACGTTCAGTTCTTATTACTACTATCATTTTCACGATGTTACATCAAATATTGTTCTTCTTCTTCTTCTTGTTATTATGTTACATCATATATTACTGGACTATTATTACTGAGCAGTAATGTTTGAGTAGCAACGTGCTACACCACTTGGTCAGCGTGGATTCAATTCATTCATTCATTCATTCATTCATTCATTCATTCATTTCTAATGGCACTGCATTGGACTGATTCATTCATTCAAACCTGTATTCAGAGTTTCAGAGTACCTGCAGCGGTCAGAAAAATGTGGAGTCGAAGTAAAAAGTAAAATGAAAATGAATCTTTAATGGCTTTTCAACGTTAGGACAGACATCATTTACACTGTTTGAAATCTTTATGCAGAACAAAAACTATCAATGTGAGAAACTTGCCACTGATCCTCAGCAGATGAGGAGGAGCGACGCTCAGCTGGAGAACATGAAAACTTTGTGACTGAAGATGAAGATGAACAGAAATATTTAGACTTAAACATGAGGAAACATCCAAATGGAAATCCTCTCTAGAGGAATCTGTGTAATAGCTCCATGTATGTAGAAAAGTTGGCGTACATTAGCTTCGTGAACATGACCCAGAACCAGGACTGCCTGAAACCTCGGACCACAGTTCTGTGGATTTCCCAGAGCGACAGCAGGGAAACTATCTGATTGGACAGAAAGTACTGAAGCAAAGGTTCACTGAGCAAACAGCCCTTTAACAAGCTAAAGAGTCACCTGGAGCTGAACTGAAACCTCCTTCAACAGACATGCTGGGACAAACAAACCCACTGCTTTTCAGACTTCTTCAAAAGGCGATGACCAGCCTGAACTGATGTTCAGCTGGATTTTTTTTGTTTCCATTGAAGAGAAAGTCGCAGTGTTTTCTTCTCTGAAGGGGGAAACAGCTCAGAGGACAAACGACGGTGAGGAACTGAGCTGCTCAGCTGACAGAAGCTACAAATGATGCTTTGATTGGTTGTCCAGCGATCGACTCAAACAGATTTTAAATAGTGAAAACAGAAGAAATTTGTAAAATGACTGAAACTACAGGAGCGAGATGAGACGATGGATGCTGACATCATGTCTGAGCGTGACGGACTGGGCGGATGAAGACGCTTGTGATGGAACTAGAACTAGTTCTGTGTTTTTTTTCTTTCAGTCTGTGTATGAATGAAACAAACGACATCGACAAGTATGTACGTACTTGTTGGTTGGTGTGTTTTTGGACAGAGCCGGGCTTGCTGTTTCCCCGGTTACCGGTCTTTATGCTAAGCTAGGCTAACCACTGACAGACATGTGATTGATATCCACCTGAGCCGCTGAGAGAACAAGAGGATTCTCTGCATGCTGAACTCTGAGTTTCCTGTTCTGGTGCGTCACTGGTGTGTCAAGCCTTCGGTCCACGGGAAAACATTTTTCTGTTTCCTGCGTTTGCCGCCGCACTCGAAGCTCTGAAGCTCGTCTCCGCAGGTGTGTTTCTTGAGTTGCCGGGAGTCGGAGAAGCCGCGGCCGCAGCGCTCGCAGGCGTACAGCTTCACCCCCGTGTGGATCTGCATGTGAGACTTGAGCTGGTTGGACTGCCTGAACTTCCTGCGGCACACGGCGCACTCGTAGGGTTTCTCTCCGGTGTGGACCAGCAGGTGGCGGTGGTAGTTCTGCGGCGTCCTGAACTCTTTGCCGCACTGTTGGCACTTGTGAGGTTTAACTCCGGTGTGCAGGAGCTCGTGCTGCTTCAGCTGCGACACGAGCAGGAAACCTTTCTCGCAGACGGCGCAGACGTGCGGCCGGTCGCCGCTGTGCTGCCTCATGTGGTACAGGTACATGTGTCGCAGGTGGAAGGCTTTCCCGCAGGTGCTGCAGGTGAACTCTTTGTTCTCGGCGTGGCTCTTCTCATGCGTCCTCAGCGTGGTGTTGCTGCTGAAGCTCTTGAGGCAGATCTTACAGGTGAAGGGTTTCAGGCCGCTCGGCCGCCGTCTCCCTGGCGTCCCCGCCGCCTTCTCTCTGTCCTTGTTGTCGTGGACCAGTTGCTGGTGCTTCTGCAGCTGACAGTTGTAGAAAAACGTCTTTCCACAGCGGTCGCACATGAACGGCTTCTCCACACCGTGAACCAGCATGTGGGTCTTCAGAGCCCAGGTACCCGTGAAGCCCTCTCCACACTTATCACACCTGAGACAGGACAGGAACACAGAGGACGTTGAGCTGTGGTTTGTTTGTCTTAGCTGCTGCTTTTCTCCTTTCTAATCTTTCATGCAAAGTTTCCTTCATTATTCAGAGCACTGTTTACTTCAGAGGTCACTGCACATTTGGGGGGGGGGGTTCTTGGGCGGGATTCAAATAAGATGAAACATGTTGAGTTACAGAATCTCTGTGGTTTCTGATAGTAACAGTTAATATTTGGATGATCAAAATTTGTTTTATTGTTGATTATAGTTTTGGTGGATTTGGCGGTTTTGCTTTATTTTATCTTTCCTGGTAAATATTTTGCCTTTCAGAGGTCTTTAGGTCCAAAGCGTACGCCTCGACCTCCTCTGGTATCAATATTGGACATGTGAAGAATGTGATTGTGTCGTTTGCTGTGTGTCCCTCACGTCCTCTTCAGCAAACAGTCCCACACCTTTCAGGTGTAATGAATTATCTCTAGTGATGGTCGCACCGTGCCGACGCTTCGGAGCGCGTCGAGACATCCTGGAAGTGTTTAGTGAAGCGCGTATCGATGCTCGTGTCGTTCAGGGCGAATGACGTCACTGATGACGTTCGAAGCCTCGCTGGTTCAGGAAGTGGTTCGAGTATCGGCGCGATTTCTATACCGCAATGATCCGCTCGCACTTGGTGGGTTAGTGTTGGCGACTTGTTGGTTTGTGTGACAGAGGAGCGTTTTGATGGAGCCTGTGAGAAACAGAAAGTTTGATCTGATCTCTCCAACAAAATAAGTCCACAAACAAAAAACATTACTACATGTTTTATGTTTGTATGCAATGTTCTAGACTTTTCACTGAATGTTCTTTCAATCCAAGCTGAAGTGTTTGTTGTTTGCTAAAGAACTGGGCTACAACAACAACAACAACAACAACAACAACAACAACAACACCTCGTCCATGCTGAGGCATTCTTGTGCTTTGCATCAAAATAATGAGGGGAATGTGGCTTATTTAGTTTCTGAATAAAAATGAATGAAGTCCTTAAGCTGCACATCAGGTGCACATCAGCTGCACATCAGCTGCACATCAGCTGCACATCAGGTGCACATCAGGGGCATCAGCGCATTGCAAATAGATAAAATTACAATTACTTAAAATTTGTAGGTTCCGCTCCGAAGCGTCGGCGCGGTGCGACCCATCACCACCTATAATATATCTGGATGTTTAACAGTCTTTGACCAGCAGGGGGGGTTTGTGTGCGCGTGAAGCCTCGAGAAATGAAGCTTTTTGTGAACCTTTCGGCTTCAAGAAGCTTCATCTCGCCATCATTAATTATCTCCCTGTCCCTGCAGCACCTTGATTGTGATGCCTTCAATGTCCACTTAGACTCCTTCAAATCTTCCACTGATATGTTCACTCCAATTCTTTTTCCAATTTCTTCCACTTTATTGTCTATGATGGCGAGCTATCAATATTCTACTGATGGTTGAGAGATTGTCTTTGGTTTTATTTCTGTGTGAATCAGGTATTAATTTGTCCTCTTCTTAATGTTCTCACCTGTAAATACTCACGTCCTACACAGTCACTGCTCATTTTTAAGGACGTTTCCTTTGTTACAGTACCTGAAAAACAATGAATGCTGCTTTTTGCATTTCCCCTCGGGGATAAACAAAGGATTTCTCATTCTGATTTTCCTAAAAATGTCCCAAATGATATCAGTTCTTTTTCTGTATTGACCCCTTTGGTTTGTGTTTTCCCTTTCATTCACTTCATTGACAGATAATAGTTCCTTCCACGTGGAACACGCGACCCTCCTTCTGACTGTCGAGCAAACATTTCAGGTTCCGTCTGGCTCTGAACGAAAAACAAAACCTCGACCTGATTCAGTGAGTTTTCGTCACCTTTAGTCTTTTCGTCAGATATTTCAATTGTCCCTTCTTAAAACTTTACACTTGATTTCAAGTCCTCGTGCAGCTGTCTGAACGAAGACAACATCCAACAGAGATTCTGTTTAATGGAGGACGGAGGCGGCGGTCAAATGTCATTTACTGATTGATAATCAAAACAGTAATGGCCGATAATTGCCTGTTTATCTGCTAATCATTTCATCAACAAATGGTTTCAGCTCTAGCTGGCTGTTTTTGACCTCGTTAAAGCTCAGCCGTGAGTTGTGAATCTCAGTAACCCTCTACAGAAATAAGAAGGCGTGAAGGAGCATAAAGGAGCGGGTACCTGAACGGCTTCTCTCCGTTGTGGAGGCGCACGTGTCTCTGGAAGTTGTACTTGAGGCCAAAGCTCAGCCCGCAGGTCTGACACATGAAGGGCTTCTCTCCGGAGTGGACCACTCGGTGCTGCAGCAGTCCCATCTTACACTTGAAGGCCTTGTCGCACTCGTGGCACTTGTGCGGTCGCTCCTCAGAGTGCGACCTTTTGTGGACGCGCAGGTTGCTTGCGGTGGAGAAGCTCTTGCCGCAGGTCGGGCAGGGGTACGGCCGGGCGCCGGTGTGGACGGTCTGGTGCTCGCGAAGGCTCTTCTTCCTGGTAAAGCCTTTGCCGCAGACGTCGCACATGAAGGGCTTGACCGCGGCGTGCGACACCTCGTGGTACCTGAGCGCGCCGGCCGAGGTGAAGACGCGTTCGCAGACGGCGCACTTCAGCGGCGTCTCCTCCAGCCGGTGGGCCGCCTGGTGGACTCGGAGCTGCCGCAGCAGTCTGAACTTGCCGTCGCATCGGTCGCAGCGCAGCAGCTTGTCGGGGTCGTTCTCCTGAGCCTCCCTCAGCTGGTGGGTCAGCTGGTGCTTCTGCAGAGTGCTCGCCTTGTAGAAACCTTTATCGCAGGAGCTGCAGGGGAAAGGTTTGAGGTGACAGGACACGTGTTTCCTCAGCTGGTGCCTCTGATGGAAACCTTTGTTGCAGAGCTCACAAAAGAACCTTTTCTCTTTGTACAACTCCCTCCTCCTCTTCTTCTCCAGCTCTTTCTGCTCCTCCTCACTCACAGCTGCACAGAAGAAAAGGTTTCAGGTTAAAGTCTGATGACACGCCAGCAGTCAGTGACCTCACCGTGGGAACTTCAATGTTCTGCTGAATGATGACCGGTGGTGCTTCAGGTGACATAAAGTTGTGCAAAGTTCAAGCTAATTCACGCAGAGAGAGCAGATAAAGTTCACAAGTTCTTATTCAGCTGGTTTCTTTGCAAGTAGCAAACATCCCATGAACCCTTCAACCTCATATATGAACAGAAATCTGTTTGGAAACTGGACTTTATTACGTCAGGAAACAGCTGTTCCTTCACCTGTACCTGTTCTCTGACCTTTGCTTTTTAGGGTGGAGGAAACTAAAGTGCGTTCTTGATGTGTTGTTACCTGTCTCACCTGGTTGACTCTCGGGGACCGTCCGCTCCCCAATCCTGTGTTCAACACTTTCCATTTTTATCTCTGCTTCCTGCAAGCATGACAAGTGATTGTACTGTGAGAGGTTTCCAATACAAAGACACTCATCAGTGGTCCACCGTATTACTGACCACACAACACTGTTTATTACACTTTCAGCTTCAATCACAGAGACAGCAGCTGACCAGCTGCCAATCAACACGGATCAATTACTCTTGTTCCTTATTATTGTGCTGCAGCGCCTTCCAGCTACAGTGTGTACATAAAAAAGACACATTTAATGATCATTCCTAAAATCCAAATGATTGATCGTGGTCAGAGGTCAGTCCATGTTGTTTTATGTCACGGTGAACTCATCACGATTATCTGATGAACTGACAAACAGTCATCAATGACAGTGATGACACCTGCAGGTGATGAATCCAGGTGTGGTGCTCTCTGAAGGGAAACACGACGTAACGACTCACAGCTGTTTAACGACTCCTATTATAAACCACCGTCTCATATATTCAGTAAAACACTTACAGCAGCAGCAGCTCGCTCCCCTCCATTTGTGGGCGTGTCTTTACTCGCCGTGGGCTCAATGGTTGGCTGATCATCAGCCACAGGAAGTGACGTCATGTCTGTGGAGGACTGCGTGCCGTCTCCTGTTGATTCATTACGATCTATGGAGATGTGGATCATTTCTACCATCACCTCCGTCTGAACGTCAGTGTGGCTCGTAGCAGCTGGCGGAGCGGCGGCGGCGGTTTCGGCGTTACCAGCGCTTTGATCCAGTCTCTCAGGCGATACCTGGGGTGCGGGGCCACTCTGGCCCGCGACTGGTCCGGTGAGCGGCTGGCTGATGATGACCAGAGGGACCTGAGGGTTGCTGCTGGCTCTGCTTCTGGATTTGGTGGAGTTGAGGATGGCCATGGCGAGGGCAGCTGGGTTGGCGGCTGGTTGGTTGATGTCCAGAGACAGGGCGGGTCCATCTGGAAGATTCAGTGCTGCTGTAAGACTGTGACCACGAGCAGCTCAGCATTTATGTGGATGAAAATGTGTTGTGTCAGGACGTAGTCTGAGCCTGTCAGCGTCACATCACGCATGAGCGAAAACACTTCAGGCGTTTGTCCACAGAGACTGAATGTCTGAGCGTTAGCTCAATGTCTCAATGTGTCCTGTGTAGTTTAATGACCGCGTTCGATTTAATGACTTACTGTCAGCCAATCAGATTAAAGTAACCGTGCAGGTGTTCTCTCCATCAGCTCTGAGCTGCAGCACTGCTTTTGAACTCTTGACCTTTAAATCTTTATGTTTGATGAGGATGAGCGCTGGACGTCATGTCATGTTCTCACTTCATGACCCTTTGATTGTTTCACACGGAGGAGTCACGTGATGCCTAACATGGCTCAGAACACAGTTTATTACTGCAAACACATTTTAGTACACTGTTGTACTGTAGTTTCATAAATCCATTAGTGGCTGAACATGGGTGGAAACTCTTGACGTTCTGCTTTAAACTGACCTGATGGTTTGATCCTGTACACCGTCTGTGTCGCGCTCTTATTGGCTCCACAATTCCTCTCCACCTTTGACCTCAGTTTAGACTCCAGGTGTCCCACTTTGTCCTTCAGGACGCTGTTTTCCTTCACTAAGCTCGAGTACAGCTCTCTGAACACTCTGCAGATTTTACGAACTGCCTCTCTGGTGGTCACATCCAGGACGGCCATCAGCTGAGTCTGCACAAGAAACAGTTAGCATCAGTGTCTCAGCTTCCGTCTCAGACTACGTCCTGTTACAGCATATTTCCATCCACTCTTCTCTCTCACTTCAGTTCTATTCCTCTCCTTCATTTTGGAAAGAATTGGAATTTCCCCTCGCGTGACTAATAAAGGACTGCTGAATTGAATTGAATTGAATTATTTTTGTGAGGTTTGTCCTACCGACCCTTTATAAAGTCATCTGCCTGTCTGTCTATCTGCCTGTCTGTCTGAGTGTCTCCTTCTGTTGCTTTGTTTTCTTTCTGCAGTTCACACGACAGCCGGTAGAGGCGGTAAAAGGACGGTATCGCTGCTGATTTAACGAAGCACAGAAACAAAATTTGACTTGACACCATGATACACAAGATGGCGCCCTTTACAGTGTTGACAGTAGATTTACTTTGATACAAGAAGAAATGTCTGAACAGCAGCATTAGCTTCACTTAATCTTCCGAATTTTAAGTTAATCAGATCTATGACCGTGACCTTTGACCGTAATTTCTACTAAAAAAAGACATTTTCCCTCGTGTTTCTGTTAGTGTTTCGTGCGTATTATCCAGCAAAGACGGAAGTGACGGTGGGATTTTTCTCTGGAGGTGTAGAATCTCTCAGATAAACTTCCATCTTCCTCCTCAATCATTATATTCATTTAATCTGAATATTTGTCCTCACCCGCCTCTCGTCGCTGTCTGCCCCCTCCTGTCCGAGTCTGTGCTGGAGGACAGAGACAGCAGATTCCACCGCCACCTCCATGATCAGCTCCGTCTGAGAGCAAAAAGTTTTGGTTGCCGCCGCGTCGATCTGCTCCATGACGGCCAGCGAGACTAACGGATGATCTCACGAGAGGAAACGATGCGGTTTACACGGACTCGGAGCCGTTTGTCAGGTCATGGTTCAGGTGTGCCCGTAGGTGTGGGAGAAAGTCTGAAAAACAAACACTTAGGATGGTTATCTGCTGTCTTTGCATCCAAAATGGCGCTCTGCTACACAGTCTACATCCGGTTCACGGACTGACCTTTCAAAGCTCAAGTGGTGACATGTGTCTGTTCCTCCACACAACTCGTGAAAAACTCGTAACGTAAGCTTCACTAGCGAAGCCTCGTTTCACCCGTTCTGACATCATCATAACTTTTGACCAATCACCGTTATTCAGAGTCCAAACACGTTTTGCTGACATATTTTATAGTATTACCTTGAAGGTCTTCACCGGAAGTATTGAGAATTATTAAAAGACACATGTAGACTTGAATATAAAGGTAAATAAAAACCGAGATGCTAAAAGTCAAACTCAAATTAAATGTCAAGGAAAAAGATAAAGGAGCTGAGTGTTCATTGACCAATGTATTATCAATATTATTTATGTATTATTTTTAACTGTACCTAAGCTGGTCTGTGCTGCCAGTTTTATTTTGAAGGTGTTCACAGCGATTCCCATGACAGAAATAACTGAAATAACTCTGTCTGATGAGGAAGCTTAGTGTACAGTGAGCAGTCAAAAGTTTTATTCTCCATGTTCCTGAGTGAACATCTGTTCAGAGAGTAAAGTTTCTCCAAAACTCACATTAAACCTGAAGCAGTGATGGTTTCCATACGTTTGATTAATACACACCTGATAAACAACATACAAACCATAAATAAGAAGAAAAGCGATGAACCCAGGATATCCAATTAGGAAGGTTTCTGACAGAACAGAAGTGATGAAGACATCAGACAAGAGGAAGAGGACAGGGCTGACAACAGGAAGTCAAAGGTCAATTGTTGAATGATTTTCTGTGTTTTATTTCTTTCGCATCTTGTTGAAACATAATCACCCATTGACATCACTTGACAGAGAACATCACCAGTTTTAATGGTAAAAGTGCTGTAAAAAATAAATAAATAAATAAAAGACCAAAAACCATAAAACCTGAAGTAAACTTGTAGTTTTTTGGGAGTCGTCATTTGTTGGAGCGTCTTCAGTTCCGATGTTTTTGGGAAACACCTCTTCATCTTCAAGCGGTTTGTGCGATAGACGTTTCCACCATCGCAGCCCAAAGACAGACACAGCGGTCAGAGATTTTTATTGATCTGTTCTTATGTCGTCTACATTTAAACTTCTGTTGATGTGCTCACAGTAATCTGATTACAGTTCAGTTCATCCATGTTATAGGGATCTTCATCAGAAAAGACGTTTGAGTGGATCGTGATGTTTGTGGTGATTTTGTCTCATCGCCGCGTCCTCAGACGTCACGCTGACGGTTTGTCCTGTCAGACAGCTGAACCAGGTGATTGTGAGGACACTCTGAGGACCTTCAGGGTGAAGAGTCGCATGGACGCAGACTGAGAAGCTTTAAAAGAAAAAAAATCAAATGTCTTTGTGGTGGTTTTACTCTGAAGAAAACCTTCAGATTCAGATGGAGATATAAATCCATTGATCATAAATCCCCACAAACAGATTTTAATTGAATATTATTCCTGATGATCTGATGAAGACTTCCATCTGAACATGTCTGAATCCAAGAAAATCTCTTCAGAACAAACACGTTTAAATGTTTGCTCTTCACACCGACTGTTTCTGTGAATTTCAAGTTTCACAAACTGAAGAAGTGCACTTAGTTTTGGGTCTGAAATCATATTTCATGAAACAAACAACAATAATTTGATACTGAAGAGGAAGAAAAGATCTGTGTTTGTGAACATTGTCGGACAGTCTGTGTCACTTTGTGTGTGTGCATATTACAACATTAAATCTCCCTATGGCTTCAAGCTGATCGACAGAAATCACACAGGTTTCACCACAGTCTCCCAGAATGCTTTGCTTCAGCCTCATGTCATGCTAATCAATCACTTTGTTTGCATCCATCCATAAATCATTACACTGCATTCATCAAGCCATTTCTTCCCACTGCCCCAAAAACTCAGACTGTCATGTGACCCACAGGTGACTTCCAGGTGACCCACAGGTGACCCACAGGTGACCCACAGGTGACTTCCAGGTGACCCACAGGTGACCCACAGGTGACTTCCAGGTGACCCACAGGTGACCCACAGGTGACTTCCAGGTGACCCACAGGTGACCCACAGGTGACTACAGGTGACCTCGATGAACTTCCTGGCCTGTTTCTGTCTCAGTGTCTCTTGATGTTTGAAGACGATGAATCAGAGACCTGCTGGTCGTTGAGTGAAACTGATCTGAACTGTGAGACCTTTTCATTTCGCTCCTTTAAAATCAGACGTTCTGGTGCGTTCAGTGGAATATTTAAAGTGGTTTCATGAGTTTGAAAATATAAAACCAACTGTGATAAATTGAGTAAATAATTCAGTAAAGTGGAGATATCCAGCTGAAAACATGCAGATTTGCTGCATGTTCATTTGACACGAACTCGTTTTAGCGTCCGTACAAAGACGACGCGCCAGCTCGCCCCCTGCTGCTCACAGCGGCTCTTTGCGATCTCTGTGGTCGTCCTGACGATTTCACGACTTGTTTCGTATCTTGTTTTTGTGTTTCGCATTTTTCAGTTGTTCTGATTTGAGACCACTTTCATTCCTTTGTGTTCAGATAGATGACAATACGGCTCTCTGCTCTCTTGTCTTATATATTCTTATATTTCAGGGTCTCTGGAGGGTTTGAACTCTCAAATAATGCATGCTGGGAAGTCTGCTGATAAAAAATAGAATAGTCCTTTAAGAACTTAACTGAATGAACTTTCAGCCCTTCATTTCTTCACATCACTCTGTTTATCAGCGCTGAAAAAGATATCTGAAATTCACTTAACCTGAAATGAATAAAACCTCCATATTTACGTCACATTGTCCATCCGGACGTTTGGACCTTTGAGCTGAGGGACAAAAACTCTGTTTGTGTTTGTGAAAGCACTTTTTTCAGCTTGCCGCTGCTCTTCTGTCAGTTTTCTTGTTCCCGTTGAACAAGTTTATTTGGGGATCAGAGATCATGGAACAAAGGGGGAAATAAAGTAAAGATGGACACCGGACATCCAATCATCTTCAGGGATTCAACCCATTGTCCTCTGAGCAAACCAGGCTGTCTCCAATTAAATGTCAACATGAGTCAAACTGCACGAGTCCAGTCAGTGTTTCAGGGACAACGGATGAGACCAACCCGGCCACGACATGCCAAAATACTCTCCTTTTAAAATAGTGCTTTTTTCATTATAATAAAAGTTTGTTTAAATAGAAAAACACCATCACACACTGACTTTTCTTCCACTCACAGACAAGCATCACAGACTCCTTTTGAAATATAAAAACATGTTTGACCGACACGCTCAGGTCATTTTTTCACACAGAGAAGAATTTCTAAAGTCCTCTTTCTTTTCACAGCGTTCTGCTACACGACGGTCAGACTTTAAAAAACATCTGGATCTTTTTCAGCGCTCAGATAGAAAAATAACGAGTAGAAAGACGACAGAAAGCTCTGCTACACCTGTATGGCCACCCCTCGCTGCACTCTGATTGGATGGCAGAACACCTGTACACGCCTGTGTGTGTGTGTGTGTGTGTGTGTGTGTGTGTGTGTGTGTGTGTGTTGACATGTAGTAAAAACTTGAGTATTTTTCAGCCTCATAAAAGTCTAAATAAAGTAAAACATTCAAGATAAAACACCTGCTCTGCGGGTTTCAGCGTCTGGATGGAGACGCTTCATGTGTCGATGTCACATTTCTAAAAGGGTTGAGGTCATTTTTTATCTCTTTTTGTGTCTTTTCTATGTCAAGCACTTGGTGTATGTGTTTTTTTTGTTTGTTAAAGCAGTTGTAATTCCTGTATGAGGTGATCTACAAATAAAGTTTATTATGTGAATTCTTTCTTCTGTTTTTGTTTCAGTTTGAGGTCAAATCAAAGACAGAACTAAAGTCACGTTCACTCTCTCATGACGGCTCTCGCTGCCTTTGAATAAACTTTACTGACTCTACAGCTGACTGACAGCAGTGAGAGGTCAGCTGATACCGTCAATCAAACAGCCAGAGGAAACCTGGCGGGAAAGAAATAGAGAAATCTGTTTTTTTTATATATATATGAACAGGCGTCAGTGTGGTGGGCGTGGCCTGATGACTGCATCATCACCCTCATCCTCCTCCTCCTCCTTATGTCTGTGTTGTTCAGAGCACCATCTGTTGCTGTGTACATTGTCTGTGATGTGTTGTAGTGTATTTCAGATGGCGGTGTCCCAGAACACCGTGGTGGTCTGTCCGGCGCCGCTGGCGGTAGGCGGGGCAGAGTATGGCGGCGGCTGCTTCCTCTTCCAGCTGGGCAGGATGGGCATACTGTCCTGTTTACACAGATTCTTCTCGGGCCGCTGACGAGCTTTAATCTCTCGACACAAAATTCTTTTCTTCTCGATCATCTCCATCATGGTGGCATCGCCGCAGAGCCACGGCATCTGCAAACGGAAAACAGCTCAACATCAGCGAGTCCACGACGTCTCCAGAACCCTGCAATGAGGTCTGAGCAGGGTTAGCTGGGACGTCCACTGTGAAGCCTTTACACACCTCCGTGGCTGTTTCCTGTCTCTCTGAGGTCCTCATTGACAGAGAAGGTAGAGACGAAATATGAAAATTCAAATGATTCAATTAAGTGATTAAAAGACTAAAATTATGAAGCGATTCACTGTATTTGACACTGTGGCTATTGATTATTGATTGAATGCTGAATACTGTCAATCTGTTGTGTGATTGGTTGGTACTGTGTGATGTCATCGCATGTGGGAGGTGTCTTGAGACAGGTGGTGCCAGGCAGCAGCTTGGAGTTGCTATAGTAAGATTTGGCTAAGCAACTAGAGCCACAGCCTTTCAATATGGAAACTCAAAAAATCTGTTTAGATATGACGTTAAAAGGGTTTCGACCCTCGTCCTTACCAACAGAAATTAAAGAATAAATTATTCTATTTTTCAAAAATAAGAGGTGAGACTGAGGAGAGCTTGTCAGGCTTCATGAACGTCAGGTGCAAACAACCACAAACTTCAGTGGAGACAGGTGACTGTCCCCTGGACAACGATACTGATGGGGAGGACTGGGATGATGAAGAGCTGGTGCTGATGTCATGTATCAGGCTCAGGCTCAGGGTCATAATGTGCGTTGTATCTTAAGCATCATTGCTTTATTTATTCGGAAAATTGATCATGTAGCATCAACAAAGATACAGCAGTAAAAAGTTCCTGCAGCTGAACATCCAGATTCAAACTTCACTCATTTCAGGATCAAAATGTGTGTGAAGGTGACAGACAGACAGACAGACAGACAGACAGACAGACAGACAGACAGACAGACAGACAGACAGACAGACGGACAGAAGGACAGAAGGACAGAGACACAGACAGACAGACAGACAGACAGACAGACAGACAGACAGACAGGCAGGCAGGCAGGCAGGCAGGCAGGCAGACAGACAGACAGACAGACAGACAGACAGACAGACAGACAGACAGAAGGACAGAGACACAGACAGACAGACAGACAGACAGACAGACAGACAGACAGACAGACAGACAGAAGGACAGACAGACAGACAGAAGGACAGAGACACAGACAGACAGGCAGAGACACAGACAGACAGAGACACAGACAGACAGGCAGAGACACAGACAGACAGAGACACAGACAGACAGGCAGAGACACAGACAGACACAGACAGACAGGCAGAGACACAGACAGACACAGACAGACAGGCAGAGACACAGACAGACAGAGACACAGACAGACAGAGACACAGACAGACAGGCAGAGACACAGACAGACACAGACAGACAGGCAGAGACACAGACAGACAGAGACACAGACAGACAGAGACACAGACAGACAGGCAGAGACACAGACAGACACAGACAGACAGGCAGAGACACAGACAGACACAGACAGACAGGCAGAGACACAGACAGACAGAGACACAGACAGACAGGCAGAGACACAGACAGACACAGACAGACAGGCAGAGACACAGACAGACACAGACAGACAGGCAGAGACACAGACAGACAGAGACACAGACAGACAGAGACACAGACAGACAGAGACACAGACAGACACAGACAGACAGGCAGAGACACAGACAGTTTATTTATGCTCTCAGGTCGTCAGTTTGACTCTCGTGTCACACTGATGTTATTTGTTATGATGACAGGTGATCACAGACGCCTCAGGTAAGTCCAGGTTGACATGTGTCACATGAGAAGCAGATTTTCATGAGATTATTTGCAGAAATTCAAAGATTTCACTCGAAGCTTCAGTTTGATGTTTTAACTGTGTGACATCAAAGATTTTATCGTCGTCAGCAAACAAAAGTGTTTTCACTGAAAAAAGCAGAACAACATGTAAAGAAATGTAATGAAAAAATCAGTCAGCCGGCGGGGGTGCTGATGATGGTGAAGGGGCGGGGCAGTGGTACAATGGGGCGGGGCCAACATGTCATCAAGGTTTGTGAGTGGGCGGGGTTAACCTTGGCTGGCGGGGTTAGCCGAGTTTTGATTTTATTTTTGTGTAAGTGCAAAGTTTAAACAGTTTTTGAAGCGATTTAGTTTTAATGAGAATGAATTTGTTAATGAATTTGTTAAAGTGCTGCAGCGTGAGATCAAATTCAGTTAGTTTAATGTTCATTTAATGTTAGTTTAATGTTCGTTTAATGTTCGTTTAATGTTAGTATCAATAATGAAACTTTGTTAGTGTTAAAGTATAACTTCACTGTCAGTACAGATTCATTTTAGTGCCAGAAACACAATAGAAAAACACTTCATTTAAACACCAAATATTTCACACAAAACTGAAATTATAAAATGTCCCTTGAATGCATCAAGTTTACTTGTTCACATTTACTTATTTCAAATTGAGTTGTTTACTTGTGTACATGTTAGTTGTTCACCTTTGCTTTCGTTCACATGTTTCATATCACTATGTTTACAGTTCGTGTCAGTCAGCTGATGAAGCTTTTGTCCGTCTGTAGATTTCTTACGTCTGTTGTTCAGTGAAGTTTAATCGCATGTAAAACATTAAAGTCTCTGTTTCAAATAAAATTGCTGTTTAATATGTGATTCACAACATGGATCGAGATGAACAGACAAGTCACATGGGGGATTTACAGACAGACAGGTAGACAGACAGACGGGTATGTAGGTAGATAAACAGACAGGTGTTTCACAGGTGTTGTACCTGGCTGAGGGCAGGGTGATGCTGCTCATGCAGGTGACGCTGTGGCGTCCCACCTGGTGAAGGAACTCCTGACGTTGACGCCGAACGGCCAAGTTTACACACCGACTTTGATTCTGCAGATAATTATTTCGACATTGATCAACACAAAGAGATCACTGAAGGAAGCAGCTTCGCCTACTATTCACCTGGTGTTCACCTGTCTGGATCCCTCTAGTAATCAGTCAGGAGAAAGATCAGGTAACTTGAACACAACAGAGCAACAGACTGGACTTCATCATCCGAATTTGATGCTCAGCATCTGATTAGAAAACTTAATGTTTGATTAACTGACCCGTTATTCTCTTCACATGGAACCCTGACATCCTGTTATTCCCTCATGACAACGTAAACCCGACGTCCTCAACTTGTCTCCATAGTGTCGCCGGACTCACCTCCTCCTCCTCCTCCTCCTCCTCCTCCTCCTCCTCCTCCTCCTCCTCCAGACAGCATCATAGTGGGGCTGACAGACGATCTTCCCATCCTGCTAGAACCTGGACTGGACTGTCCTTCTCTGTCTTTGCTGTCATGTCTGGGCAGAGACCTAAAGTCTCCTACAGAGACACAGCGAGACAAAGACCGGAGAGACACACATGATGAGACAATAAAACCATCTGCATTGTTTCTGTCATCAGCAGCTAATTGATTTGTCCAAATCAAGCCGTAACACAAAGAAGCTCAGCAGGAAGTCATAGAAACACTGAAATCCTGTCAGATCAGATCCTGATGTGATGGAAAGTTATCATTAAAGCTTATTAAACTGACTCATATTGTGATCATCGTGAAAGCACTTTTAACTTCCATATTACTACAGTATTTTCCTTCACACCTGGCCTGCAGCTGGTCAACATTTACCTGTTTAACTCCTGCACATCCTGAGATCAATACCGAAAGTAAAACTGCACGATGGCAGAGGGAAGCAGATCATGTTCATGATGGATCTGTCAGATGCGCTGCACATCTGTAGAGATGTTATTTTAAGAATCCTCACATTGTGCTTCAATCAGGAAGTGAATGAAGTGAAGCGAGTTGTTTATCACGACAGACAATACGTGATAATTTAGTCTCATCAGGAAGTCTTTGGCGCTCAGACTCTACCAGGAGACGTTTGTAATAGAGGGGCATCTCCCCCGAGCAGAGCGAAACAAGCCAAAGTCCAAATCTGTCCAATCAAACTGGAATGAAAAGTTTCTGTTTTTGATTCCACATCTAAACCCATCAGCTGTGTCAGGATCTCCTCTGTTTTCTCCTTCTGTCTCCTGTCTGTATGTGTTTAACTGCAGGGCTTGGCCGACAGGTGTGGCCCATCCCCTCCTGTCCTGAGCACACCTGGCCTCAATCATTAAATGAAACCTCATCAACCACCACAGTATATAAGCACTGGTCTTACCAGCACTATTAGTTGAGTCACCTGCTCACCTGTGTGGTAATACAGTGATCGACCCCATGAACCTGTCTGTCCACCTGTCTCTCTGATTTGTCCTGTCCTCTGTGCTCAGGTGTCTGCCACATAGTAAGAAAGTTTCTTTGTTAAAGTTAAGGTTTGATTTTATTCGACCTGAGCCCTCAACAGCTCTGACGTGGATTCTTTTAAAGCTCCAGTCATGGCTGGGACACCTCCCTTCATCCTTCCTAGAAATGGAACAAGCCTGCAGGCTGTTAAAATTCTGTGAAGATGGTTTTAATTGATTTGAATCTTTGATATGAAAACAGTGTTACCTGCCTGCTGCAGTGTGTCATCACCACTTTCAACACCTCATTTATTTAATAAAATGATCTTCAGTCAGATGGCTGACTGACAGTTGTCACCATGGCAACACCGTCTCCACAGAAACAAAATGAACTGCTGATAATCCTCCTTCATAGAGCTGCAGTCCTTCATCCTTGAGTTCACCAGGACATTCAACCTCTGCCACCCAAACTCTGTGTGACTCTCTCTGTCCTATCAGCATTAATGAGATCACTTCTCTTCAATCTGTCTGCAGTTTGGACTGACGGACAACATGATGGAGACCAAAGAGGAAGAGATAGAGATGAACGCTGACAGATAGAAAGACCAATACCAGAGACAACGATAATACACATGTAGCAGAACTAGCCTCTAACTGACCTTCTCTTACCCTCTCTGACTTCTCATAAGAAACGGAGTTGGAAACCAGTCTAACTGATTGAACTATAGACCATCTAGAATGCTCATAATGAAGTGTGATTTTGAAGAGAAACAGGATGTCCCATGTCAATGCTGATTACTCCTCCAATAGCCCTAAGGAAGTAAAGCCGACTGGGAAGGACAAAGGCCAGGCTTCAACTGAATCCACAAACCGAGTCTGCTGATGGGTTGCAAAGTAGCCAACCTTAAAATGAACTGTTTGTAAGCCGGAGGACTTTGTTTCTTGGTATACCTGACAGTTGCATCTCTGTATGAATCAAAGCTGGATATATTCACATGGCTAAACCCATGATCTGTATGATGCCCATGTTCTCTCATGTCCCATTACAAGCTGTGAATCTAACTTTGTTTTAAGATTTGCCTGAGGCTCTGCAATGGAGCCTTCCTACCATCTAAGGGTTTGTAGGGTTCGAAGTTGATTGTGCTTTATGAGACTTTTATTATGGAATAATCATAAGGATGATAATCATTTTGGCAAAGATAGTCTTTATTTTTTTATTTCTTAATTTCTTTATCTTTCTTTCTTTCTTTTTCTTTTGTTTTTGTATTAGTTATACATTGAGTAATTATTCATGTTGGGATGAAACTGTACCAGGATTATCATTTAATGTTGTCACCCAACCATAGGAAGTGCCTGATGCATGCTGTGAACAACGTTGAGATGTCATTGAAAATTTGATATTGAAATTATATGTGATTGACCATAGTGAGAAGCAGATGAGCCCCTCATGTGAGTCATTGATTAATTCAGCTCCTTGAGGCGATCGCGCGTCACAGAGCGTCTCACATGTTCGACGGCCGGCCCATTAGACCCGCCTCTGGAGCGAGGTTTAAATGTCTGCAGCCGCAGCATGAATTCAGTGCGTTCGTTACTCAGTTTTGTTTAGATTATGTTACGTTATGTTTAGTTTTGTCTTTTAGTTCTTTGTCTTGCACAGTTGTTTTTACTCTTTAAGTTTTTCCCGTCTTCGAGCTACTCAAAAGCCATACCGAGTAGCGTGATTTATTTTTCAGAAGACGTGTTTCTATAATTTGCCGCAAGTTTTCAAGTTAACCTTTTTGTTTAGCCAAACGTTTTGTTTTAACATCAGAAAATTTAGGCAAGTAATACTAATTTTGTAGCCTTTTTCGACTGACATCGAAGAGACTCTTAATTTGTACTATCAGTCTAAAATAATCTGTCACGGACTCAACCGAACCAAACCCTGCAGCCAGCTGTTGATCCTTGGTCCGGTTCACAACCATCTGGAGCCACCCCTCATCTGTAACCGACACCGAAGAACCAGCTCCAGAGACGCCCCGTCCAACATCAGTTCGTAACCTTGGTGCGCTTGGCCTTCACCAGACCACTGAGCAGATCGAGTCAAGGACGACCATCTGGGCATCTTCGAGTTAGTTCGGAGCAGAGCACAACGGGACGCCATCAGTCAAGTAGGCACGCTAAGCGGGTTTGAATAAGAGTTGGTCCGTGAGGTTAAGAGACGGTCAATTCGTCCAAATTCTCTCAACTACTCGTTAATTCCCTAACTTTACGTTCGCGTCCTTATTATCCCCTTACAACTACTTCTCACTATCGCCAAACTTGTTTTACCATTGTGTTGCCATAACTTTCTTTTGTGTTCTGTCATATCACCTCCCATCTTCTGTCTTATTATTCATGATACATCACTCATTATCCATAATTCTGCTTAATAAATGATATTTTGATTTAAGTCCTGGTTAGACAGTGTCCTTTTGAACTGAATATATATGATCCCTGTATCCAGAGTTTACACTTCAGGTTATCAGACTGATTTACTGTTAGTTCATTCGTTAGTATTTATCAGCGTATAGCAGTTAATTTCTGCAGTCCTTCTTAGCTGAGGAAGGTGGTGCCCTGACATTTTATCAACGAATGCAACATCAAATCAAGGTAGTTCCCCTAGTAACACTACACACAACTGTCCTCCATCTGTTCATCCCTCTGTGATTCCACTGCAGCTCTGTTTGTCTCAGCTGAAATCTCTCTGCTCAGAGCTCCATCAGTTCAGCAGAATCACACCTGCTCAGGTACACTCAGGTTTCATTTTGGAGTGATATACCTAATTGTTTTGTCTACAATGAATCAGCATTAATCAGACACTGACCATGTGATCTGACTCACAGCTGGGGGAGGTGTTAAAGATATTTTACAGACATTTTATTGTCTTTATATTGCGGATTGACTTTACTTCTTCTGTTTGTAAAAACCTGTTTCAACAGAAGGTTTGAGAGCAGTGACCCTGCTCTGAGGTAACAACCTCTATTCAGACTCACTGCAGTAAACTGAAGCCCCTGTAAGACCAGCACCCATGTATGTTATTCTGATGGCAATTTAACATGTTGGTCTCATATCTGCATCACCACCCTGGTCACAGCTCTCAGACCTGAGACATTTCTGTGCGACTTTTCAATGTGATGTGAGTCTGAACTGAACTATGCCAGAGACAACTGATTAAACACGATTTTCATATGAATCATCATCAAAAGCTTATCTGAAAAGAAAGCAATGGCTGAAAGCCATTACGGTCGACTGTCGAGTCAACGAGAGTCAAGGTTAGGGCTACAGTCAAAAGACACATTATCTGGACAGTGCTGTACTAGACCATTGCTACTACTACTATATAAAACAGTAATACAGATGTAGCAGTGATGTAGACCTGATATAGTAGTAGTGTAATGCAGATCTAGTACTCTGACACTGATATAATACTGACTTAGGACACATCTAAACCTGTTGTGATACTTCTTTACTAATAATGTAGCACTGAGTTCTCGTTGTGCCCCCCCCCCCCCATTCCCCTTGGTATTACAGTCTACCTGACAGGAACGTCTACCTGATGTAATAGTGACATAAAACTGATATAGTAATGATGTCGTGCTGATGTAGTGCAAATGTAATACTCAGTTACTGCTTCCCGATCCTTTGTTCATCACCTGTCTGCCTGAAGAAATACTAGCATAAATGGATATAATAATTATGTAGTACTTTTGAAGTACTGCTTCAGCATAGATGTAGTATTGTTGATGTACTGGTGTAGTACACTTTAAGTAGTGCTGTAGTACTGAGTGTTTGCCTTCACTGTTCTTCCTGCCTCCTGACCCTTTCTTGACAACCTGTCTCTCTGCCGTAATACTGGTTTAAAACTGATATAATAATGATGTAATACTGTTGAAGCACTGATGCAGTACTTTCAAAAATCTCTGCTCTTCCAACCTGCCAATCCTTTCTTCAGCCTGTGTCTACCTTATATAATACTGATGTAAAACTGATGTACTTCTCTGCTCTGGTGTCGCACTGATGTAGTACTGTTGAAGCACTGATGCAGTATTGGGTGTTTACCTTCGCCCTCTTTGTTCTTCCTGCCTCCTGTTCCTTTCTTCATCACCTGTCTACCTGAGGAAAACAGGTTGTTGAGTTCATCCAGTGGGCTCGTGGGAGTCTGTGACCTCAATGACACGTTCTGCATGGAGCCGTGGGTGGATGAAGAGTTGCTGAGTTTGGTCCCGCCCTCCCCAGCCCTGTGTGAGGATGAGGAAGAGGAAGATGAGGAGCGAGGCATACTTCCTCCTGCCATCAGTGCATCGTATGGAGGTGGCCTCTTCAGGCTCAGAGGAGTCAGAGAGCGACCCATGCTGACCGGAGATGGACATGCTGATTGACTGCGGGGGTAACCATGACCACTGTGGGCAGAGGCAGAGGACTTGTAGAAGTTTGAGGGAAGAGGTGGAGCAGATGAGCGGCCAGAGGATGTGATGGTGTGGGTGGAGGGCAGATCCCGGTCTCGATCGCGATCCCGCTCTCGCTCCTTGCGGTGGTGGGTGGAGCTCTGCAGGTGTTCGACACCACCCGACTTGCTATAGGACACATTCTCTATCATGGGCAGCCGGGTGACATCTAATGGGGTGAGGGGTGACTCATCAGAGTTTGGGGAGCACTGAGCAGGGGCGGGGGGGAACACAAGCAGTGGTGGGCGGTGAGTGAGGAGGTTGGGAAAAGGTGGAGGGATGTCGCACAGAGAGCCACGGGACGACCAGGCTTCAGGATCCATGATAGCAGAATGAGCGTCCTGCAAGAAGTCCTCCAGAATTGGGTACTTCATCTCCTCATACACCGACTCACTCTGTTCGTCCTCCACAGCTTCTTGACCTTTTAGCTCTTGCAGGATGTTCCCCACCATCTCAATGTAGACTGGTTCCTCATCATCTGTGTCTCTCGATGCCGGGCTCTGACTTTGGGATGAAGATTTGTCCCATCGCAAGGAAGATGTCTTGTTGCCATGATTACGGATGTAAGATTCATCAAAGGAAGTGCTGAGCTGAGTGTTTGGGTTCCTTTTGGGTTTGGGTGGAGGCATCTTCTTGGAGTCCTCACTGCAGAGATGAGATCGAGCTGCAGACAGACAGACAGACAGACAGACAGACAGACAGACAGACAGACAGACAGTGATGTTAAAATCTAACACTGAGATTGATTGACAGCTGCTACATCTTTTCCGAAAGAAAATTCTCAAACCCTGAAGTATCTGTGTGTGACGTACAATGCTTTATTGCCAGAAAGCCTTTCCAACAAGTGCTTAATGTTGTGAAACAGTTGGAGATGTGAAATGCACACAGATTGGTTAGGTTTATGCACCAAAACTACTTTTGGTTTCATGTTAGGTTTCACTTGTGATGCCAACCTCTAAGGACTTGCTGGACTGTTGCTCTTTCTAATACGGTGGGTGGGGCAGTTTTTATAAGCATATAAGGCTAAACCAGCATATGTTAACTAGCAGCTGTTGGGTTTTAACCATCAGGTGTCATGATTAACCAGCAACTGTCAGATTTTACCAGCAGGTGTTTTGTTCCCACCTTCAGCTTGCTCTGGCATCTCTTTGGTCTCTTGGGTGTCTCTCTTGCTGACTCCGGAACCTCCATTAACCATCTCAGAACTGCTGCTTAGTTTGGTGTTGGGGTCTCTCTTGGGTTTGGGTGGGGGTTGTTTTCGATTGTGGTTGGAGTCATCATCTCCTCCACCCACTGAGTGGAGGGACTGGGATCGGACAGTGAAGCCCGGACTTGGTGGGGGCAGACGGTCCTGTGGTGCTGGCATCGTCATGAAACCCATCCTGAAATGTTTCCCAGAGTATGCCCCATCTGTTGCCATGGCGACATCTTCACCAATCCTGGATGGACCAATGGAAAGACTTTAGCAAAACCAACACAATGCTTTGTATAATATACATGAGTTTCATGCTCAGAGGTATAAAAGTAAAATAAATACATTGTAATCAGAATCTGAACAAGCACTTGAGCTTTTTCATCCATGTTTATATTCATGGTTCCTTTAACCCCTAAATCCTATTTTCCTATATGTTTGTGCCACACTGAGGAAGCAGGTGATACAGTGTCAGACTTGCAGTTTGTGTCCAAAAAGAATCCCATGGGAGAGAGTTTGACTGTTGAGTGTTACTGGTCATTTATTGTTTATTTAAAGAAAATACAAAAATAATGCAAAAATAAAGATGCAAATATTTTAAAGTCATAAATTGTTTCACAGGCAAGACAAAGGGCCGCAGCAGGTTTCAGGCCCAAACACCACGCACAGCATGTTCACTCAGTTCACAGACTGGCCTGCCTTCTCCCCGTCATGCTCTGCCAGCAGTCATTTAAGGGGTGGCACCATTACCACCTGTAGAGGATGCACACTCACGCAATTCCACAAAACAGAACAAATGAAGTGAATAATGTGCAACATAAAAACTTAAATGCAGCTCCTACAGTCAGTGACTTCACTCACATCCTTTTCCAGCAACAGTAAAACAAGAACTGGAGCTTCTCACATGAAGAACTGGAGAAAACTGAACCAGCTCCTGAGACCTCTTTTATAATCACTGTGTACCCAAAATGGCTTAAAAAAGGCATACGCCACTTTCCTTTAGACTGGGGAAGGGGAACCCTCCTGGCTGTATATGTGCCTGTTTTCTGTAATAAAACAATATAACATAAATTGATAGTATAATACATCTTTCCAGGTGGTCCCCAAATGCAAAAACATAAGTAGAGGTTATGTTGATGTTACATCAACGCGCATCTTGGCAACCATCAAGAAAAGTGGATGTGGAATGTTGCATTTTCCAAGAGAAATAGATGATCTCTTGCAGTGATCAAAAAGGCCAATCATACCTTGTTGCCACTGTGGAGCTGCACTGAATGAAGTAATATTGTGCAGAACTCCATTAGGAATTTGATGAGAAGTTTCAAGACATGAAAAGTAAACAAAAGGAAGTGAACATATTTGTTATGATGTTTATTGTGGAGCTGGCTGATTTGACTGACAATCTACAACATGAAATCAAAGCTACATACAACAACCTCCTTCTACCCCACTTCTGTAAACTGTATTTTCATTCTGAGGATTTTCCCTTTCCCTGCCTCGTTCCTGTGCCAAAGACATCACGGCCCAGGGTGTCAAAGGACTACAGACCTGTGGCACTGACATCCCACATTATGAAGACCCTGGAGAGACTCGTCCAGGAGCAGCTCCAGCCCATGGTCAAGCGACTCTTGGACCCCTTCAGTTCGCCTATCAGCCCCAACTTGGAGTTGAGGATGCCATCATCTCAAGCCGGCAAGCTCTGTGAGAGTCATGTTTTTTGACTTCTCCAGTGCATTTAACACCATTCGTCCAACTCTACTGGGTGACAAACTGACAGCTATGCAGGTGGACGCCCCCCTAGTGTCCTGGATTGTGGACTACCTGACTGGCAGACCACAGTATGTGCACCTGAACACTGTGTGTCAGACAGAGTGGTCAGCAGCACTGGGGCCCCTCAGGGGACTGTCCTCTCTCCCTTCCTCTTCACCCTCTACACCACAGACTTCAGCTACTGCACAGAGACCTGCCACCTTCAGAAGATTTCTGATGACTCTGCGATAGTTGGATGTATCAGTGAGGGCGATGAGGATGAGTACAGGGCTGCTGTGGACAACTTTGTCACGTGGTGTGAGCAGAACCATCTGCAGCTAAATGTGGCAAAGACTAAGGAACTGGTAGTGGACTTGAGGAGAACCAAGACACCGGTGACCCCTGTTTCCATCCAGGGGGTCGGTGTGGACATTGTGGAGGATTACAAGAGGGCGACGTTGAATCAAATTTGAAACTGCTGGCTAAGGATAAGCGTAAATACCGTAAGATTGTTATTCACGTTGGCGGTAATGACACCCGGTTACGCCAATCGGAGGTCACTAAAATTAATGTGGAATCGGTGTGTACATATGCTAAAACGATGTCGGACTCCGTAGTTTTCTCTGGACTCCTGCCTAATCTGACCAGTGATGATATGTTTAGCCGCATGTCATCATTCAATCGCTGGCTGTCAAGGTGGTGTCCAGCAAACGGTGTGGGCTTCATTGATAATTGGCAGACTTTCTGGGGAAGACCTGGTCTGATTAGGAGAGACGGCATCCATCCCACTTTGGAGGGAGCAGCTCTCATCTCTAGAAATCTGACCGATTTTATTTATGAACCTAACCCCTGACAACTCAGAGTTGAGACCAGGAGGCAGAGCTGCAGTCCTACACGCTTCTCTGCGCCTCCATTAGAGCAGTTACCCACCCAACACTCCATAGAGACTGTGTCTGCCCCCCGACCACGTAAACTAAGTAAACCAAAAGTACAGAGAAGATCAGATCTCTGTCCTCTAGAGCTGTTCTAGTAAATGAGTTAATATCAGACCATAATGTTGATTTATTTTGTCTGACTGAAACCTGGCTGTGTCCTGAAGAGTATGTGAGCCTAAATGAAGCTACTCCTCCGAGCCATATTAATACTCACATTCCTTGAGGCAGCGGCAGAGGAGGTGGAGTTGCAGCCATTTTTGACTCAAGCCTATAACTATACTATAGTTATAGGCTAACTATAGCAATAACTCATTTGAAAGCCTTGTTCTCACTCTTTCTCATGAAAAATGGAAAACAGTGCAGCCAGTTTTATTTGTTATAGTATACCGCTCTCCTGGTCCTTACTCCGAATTTATAGCTGACTTCTTGGACTTTCTATCAGGCTTAGTCTTTAAAGCAGATAAAGTAATTATTGTAGGTGACTTTAATGTACATGTCGACGTTAATAATGACAGCCTTAGCACTGCGTTTATCTCAGTATTAGACTCAGTTGGCTTCTGTCAGAATGTACATGAACTGACTCACTGTTTTAACCACACCCTCAACCTTGTTCTGACATATGGCATTGAAATCGAAGACTTAATAGTCTCCTCACAGAATCCTCTGTTATCGGACCATCATTTAATAACTTTTGAATACATATTACCAGACTACCATCCAGTAGGCAAAAATTCTTATACCAGACTCCTGTCTGATAGTGCTGTAGCTAAATTTAAGGATGTGATCCCATCAGCATTTAATTCAATGCTATGTTTCAATACAACAAAGGATTCCTATGCTAACGTTAGTCCCTCCCAGATTGACTTCCTGGTTGATAGTGCTACAGGATCGTTGCGTATGACACTTGACTCTGTTGCTCCCCTAAAAAAGAAGAAAATTAAACAGAGGAGGTTAGCTCCATGGTATACTCCTCAAACCCGCAAATTAAAGCAAACCTCACGGAAAATAGAAAGGAAATGGCGTTCTACCAATCTGGAAGAATTTCGGTCCGCCTGGCAAGACAGTCTTAAAATATACAGGAAAGCCCTCCGCAGTGCCAGGGCAGCCTATTACTCTGCACTAATAGAGAAAAATAAGAACAATCCCAGGTTTCTCTTCAGCACTGTAGCCAGGCTGACAGAGAGCCATAATTCTGTTGAACCATGTATTCCTTTAGCTCTGAACAGTAATGACTTCATGAGCTTCCATCCATCCATTATCTATACCGCCTATCCCTTTCGGGGTTGCGGGGGGCTGGAGCCTATCCCAGCTACAATGGGCGAGAGGCGGGGTACACCCTGAGCCGGTCGCCAGCCGATTGCAGGGCCACATGCAAGGACAAACAAACATTCACACTCACACTCACACCTACGGACAATTTAGAGTCACCAATTAACCTAATGAGCATGTTTTTGGTCTGTGGGAGGAAGCCGGAGTACCCGGAGAGAACCCACACATGCACGGGAAGAACATGCAAACTTCACACAGAAAGGCCCCACCTGACCCGGGGATCGAACCGGCAACCTTCTTGCTGTGAGGCACGCGCACTACCTGCTGCGCCACCGTGCAGCCCGACTTCATGAGCTTCTTTAATGATAAAATTCTAACTATTAGAGACAGAATTCATCGACTCCTGCCGTTAACAGGCACTGTTTTGTCTTCAAACGCAGAAACCGTAGAAACTGTTACTCAGTCTGTCGCAGTTTTAGACTGTTTTACTCCTGTCGACCTTCACCAACTAATTTCAATAATTTCATCATCAAAATCATCAACCTGTATTTTAGATCCAATCCCGACTAAGCTGTTTAAAGAAGTATTACCTCTAATTGACTCTTCAGTTTTAGACATGATCAATCTCTCTTTATCAACAGGCTACGTACCACAGTCCTTTAAAGTAGCTGTGATAAAACCGCTACTGAAAAAGCCTACTCTTGATCCAGGGTTTTTAGCCAACTATAGACTGATATCCAACCTTCCCTTTCTCTCAAAAACTCTTGAGAAAGCAGTTGCCAATCAGCTGTGCGACTTTCTAAACAATAATAGTTTATTTGAGGATTTCCAGTCAGGATTTAGAGTGCATCATAGCACAGAGACAGCGCTGGTTAAAGTTACAAATGACCTTCTAATTGCATCTGATAAAGGATTTGTCTCTGTACTAGTCTTATTGGATCTTAGTGCTGCATTTGACACCATTGACCATGGCATCCTATTGCAGACACTGGAACATTTCATTGGCATTAGGGGAACTGCGCTAAGCTGGTTTAAATCCTACTTGTCAGATCGCTCTCAGTTTGTACGCGTTAATGACGACTCCTCTGTGCTCACTAAAGTCAGCTATGGAGTTCCGCAGGGCTCTGTGCTTGGACCAATTCTATTCACCTTATATGTGCTTCCTTTAGCTAAGATTATCAGGAAGCTTCCATCCATCCATTATCTATACCGCCTATCCCTTTCGGGGTTGCGGGGGGCTGGAGCCTATCCCAGCTACAATGGGCGAGAGGCAGGGTACACCCTGAGCCGGTCGCCAGCCAATTGCAGGGCCACAACCATTCACACTCACACTCACACCTACGGACAATTTAGAGTCATCAATTAACCTAATGAGCATGTTTTTGGTCTGTGGGAGGAAGCCGGAGTACCCGGAGAGAACCCACGCATGCACGGGAAGAACATGCAAACTTCACACAGAAAGGCCCCGCCTGACCCGGGGATCGAACCGGCAACCTTCTTGCTGTGAGGCACGCGCACTACCTGCTGCGCCACTGTGCAGCCCTATCAGGAAGCACTCAATAAATTTTCATTGCTATGCAGATGATACCCAGCTATATTTATCAATGAAGCCGGAAGAAACCAGTCAGTTAACTAGACTACAAGCATGTCTTCATGACATAAAGACCTGGATGACCTGCAATTTTCTGATGCTGAACTCAGACAAAACTGAAGTTATAGTATTCGGCCCTAAACATCTTAGAAAGTCACTTTCTGATGACATAGCAGTTATGGATGGCATTGCGCTGGCCTCCAGCACCACTGTAAAGAATCTGGGAGTCATCTTTGACCAAGACATGTCCTTTCACTCCCATGTAAAACAAATATCTAGGACTGCCTTTTTTCACCTACGTAATATCGCAAAAATCAGGCATATTTTGTCTCTAAATGATGCAGAAAAACTAGTCCATGCATTCGTAACTTCCACGCTGGATTATTGCAATTCTTTACTATCAGGCTGCCCAAATTCGTTGCTGAATATTCTCCAGTTGCTCCAGAACGCTGCAGCACGTGTTCTGACAAAAACCAGGAAGCGAGATCATATTTCTCCAATACTCGCCGCTCTGCACTGGCTCCCTGTAAAGTTTAGAATAGAGTTTAAAATTCTCCTCCTTACTTACAAAGCCATAAATGGCCAGGCACCTTCTTATCTTAAAGAGCTCATAGTACCTTATTGCCCTACTCGAACACTGTGTTCCCAGAATGCATTTCTACTTATGGTTCCTAAAGTCTCAAAAAGCAGAACAGGAGTCAGAGCATTTAGCTATCAAGCTCCTCTCCTGTGGAACCATCTTCAGTCTTTGTCCGGGAGGCAGACACTGTCTCTACATTTAAGAGTCGTCTTAAAACTGTCCTCTTTGATAAAGCTTATAGTTAGGGCTGGCTCAGGCTGGTCCTGGACCAGCCCCTAGTTATGCTGCTATAGGATTAGACTGTCGGGGGACATCCAAAGATACAGCGAGCTCCTCCGTCCTTCTGTCCCTCTCCATCTGCACGCTCTCATGTCCTACCACGGCGTGTTACTAACTTAGCTCCTTCCCCGGAGTCTCTGTGCTTTGTCGTCTTGCAGGTTCCCATGGACAGTGTCTGAATCTGGATTGTGGATTTCAGCTGCGTCTCCTGCCTTGGCCCTGCCTGACATCCACTGCAACTGCTACTGCTGTTATTACATCCACTGTCACTGTTACTGTGACTGCATGTCTGTCTCTCTGTCTCTCTCTCTCTCTCTCTCTCTCTCTCTGTCTCTCTCTCTCTCTCTCTCTCTCTCTCTGTCTCTCTCTCTCTCTCTGTCTCTCTCTCCCTCTCTCTCTCTCTCTCTGTCTCTCTCTCTCTCTCTGTCTCTCTCCCTCTCTTGCTCTTCCTCTCTAACCCAACCGGTGGAGGCAGATGGCCGCCCACCCAGAGTCTGGTTCAGTCTGAGGTTTCTGCCTGTTAAAAGGAAGTTTTTCCTCGCCACTGTCTCCAAGTGCTGCTCATGGGGGAATTGTTGGTTTCTTTGTAGATAAAGAGTTTGGTCTGTACCAGCTCTGTATGGAAAGTGTCCTGAGACAACCTCTGTTGTGATTTGGCGCTATACAAATAAAACTGAATTGAATTGAATACAAGTACCTGGGGGTACACACTGACAATAAACTGGACTGGGCAAAGAACACTGACGCTCTCTACAGGAAGGGCCAGAGTGTCTCTATTTTCTGAGGCGACTGAGGTCCTTCAACATCTGCCGGACTATGCTCAGGATTTTTGAGTCTGTGGTGGCAAGTGCTATTCTCTGTGCTGTTGCATGCTGGGGCAGCAGGCTGAGGATGCGAGACGCCAATAGACTCAACAAACTGATACGCAAGGCCAGTGACATTGTGGGGATGGAGTGTGACTCTGACGGTGGTGTCAGAGAGGACGATGCTGAATAAGCTAAGGACTATCTTGGACAACGTCTCACACCCACTTCATGATGTGCTGGCCAGGCACAGGAGGACGTTCAGTGAGAGACTCATCCCACCAAATGCAAGACTGAACACCACAGGAAATCATTCCTGCCTGTGGACATCAACCTGTACAACTCCTCCCTCTGAATGGCCCTTGGATTTTTCACTTATACTGACACATATTTGACCAATTCAACTTTTGCACATCCTTTGTATATACTGTTTTTGACCATTGCACATCCTTTCGCATATTTGCTCATCCTTTTGTATATACTGTTTATTTTTTCTCAGTATATATATTTTGTTTAATACTTGCTTTATATATATATATATATGTTTTCTTGTCTGTTCTTTCTTTCTAATTTTATTCTAATTCTATCCTTGTAAGAAGCACTGCAACAAAAACAGTTTCCCCTCAGGGATCAATAAAGCAATGCTGATGCTGATGCTGATGCTGATGCTGATGCTGATGCTGACTCTTGCAAAGGCTCGGTTGTCCTCAAGACTGACTGACCCAAACCTGGAAAACCAGCTGCAAGTATCATCATTATCATCATCATCTTCACATCATCTAGCGCCAAATCAGATGAAAAACAGTTAGAAAGACTGAACAGGGCCGCTCCATCCCAGCATTAAATATAGATACTGACCACTCTGGGACTCCTGGCAGCCAGCTCTTTTCAAAGACCCTAAACTCAAGAAAGAGTGACCAATGATGCGTATCATTCAGTGGTGGCCTGACCAATCAGACTTCACTCTATGTCTGTTTTAGTCCTAAGTGGTGTGTGTTTCAGGACAACAACATACACACACGCACAGATGCAGTCATTGCCGACATTGGCAAATGCATGGATGATGTTGCAGGATTATTGCATGTACAATCCTGAATCACACTCCCTGGGTTAATGGGGAAATTCATGCCAAACTTACAGCATGGACTGATGCCTGCAACACAGGTATACAGGAAATCAAGGTATCTGCTCAGGAGAGCTATTAGCAGTGCTTAGAAACAATACAGGGATAGTTAAGTGGCAGTTAACTACGTGGGCTGCAACATCAGAAATGTGGTCCGGACCAAGAACCATCACAGTATACAAAAGGAAAACTAGCAGTGCTGAGATAATGTCTGCACCTCTCCCAGATGAACTGAACTCCTTAAAGTCAAACTTCCTGGCTGAGTCAGTCCCAAAAACCCACCACCTCTGCCCACTAGTCATATCCAGGGCTGATGTGTCAGTTTTATTTCTATAGCCCAGTATGGTAATTTGCCTCAACAGGCTTTACAATCTGTACATTATAGGACATCCTCCGTCCTTAGATCTTGGATTGAGATAAAGAAAAAATTGTCAAATCCTTCTACGGTGGAAAAAAACAGACAGCTCAGGAAGGATCCCTCTTCCAGGACAGACAGACAGAAAATGCATGTGTGTCCAGAACAGGTCAATTAAAACAATCACAGTATATACAAATGTTGATGATAAAAATGCAGATTATATGTCGATTATATGTCATGTATCTTAGATTCTTATTTTTACCATTTTACCATTGTCGGATGGATTTCATCATCAACAAGTGCGTCTCTTTAACTGCTGTCACATGACAAATAAAGACATGAGAACTTGAAAACAACAGTTGTCTTCACATTCAGCAGTGGCAACAGTTTTATGTAAGTAAGTAAGTAAATTTTATTTATAGAGCACTTTTCTTAGATAACAATCACAAAGTGCTTTACAGTGTAGTGTAGTGTGTACTACCTTAATTTGATGTTGCATTCGTTGATAAAATGTCGGGGCACCACCTTCCTCAGCTAAGAAGGACTGCAGGAATTAACTGCTATAACGCTGATAAATACTAACGAATGAACTAACAGTAAACCAGTCTGATAACCTGAAGTGTAAATTCTGGATACAGGGATCGTAAATATTCAGTTCAAAAGGACACCGTCTAACCAGGACTTAAATCAAAATATCATTTATTAAGCAGAATTGTGGATAATGGGTAATGTACCATGAACAATAAGACAGAAGATGGGAGGTGATATGACAGAACACACAAGAAACTTATGGCAACACAAGGGTAAATAAATTGGCGATAGTGAGAGGCAGTCGAAAGGAGTAATGGGGACGCGAACGCGGAGTTAAGGGAAAGAACGATTAATGGAGAGAATTTGGACGAATTGACCGTCTCTTAACCTCACGGACCAACTCTTATTCAAACCCACTTAGCGTGCCTACTTGGTTGCTGGCGTCCCGTTGTGCTCTGCTCCGAACTGGCTCGAAGACGTTCCAGATGTTCGTCCGCAGCTCGATCTACTTGGTGGTCTAGTGGAAGGCCCAGACCTCCAAGATGACAAACTGGTGCGGAACGGGGCGTCTCTGGAACTGGTTCGGCGGTCGGTTACAGATGATGGACTGCTCCGGATGGTTGTAAACCGGACCAAGGATCAACAGCTGGCCGCAGGGTTTGGTTCGGTTGAGTCCGTGACGGATTATTTTAGACTGATAGTACAAATTAAGAGTCTCTTCTATGGCCGGTCGAAGAAGGCTACAAAATTAGTATTACTTGCCTAAATTCACTAATGAAAACAAAACAAAACGTTGGGCTAAAGAGGAAGTTAACTTTGAAGTTTACGGCAAATTATAAGAATACGTCTTCTGAAGATTATTTACGCTACCCGGAATGGCTTGGAGTAGCTCGAAGACGAAAACTTAAGGAGCAAAACGGCTGTGCAAAACTTAAGACAAAGGTAAAGAAAAGACAGCTTGGTCTGTACCAGCTCTATATGGAAAGTGTCCTGAGACAACTTCTGTTGTGATTTGGCGCTATACAAATAAAATTGAAAAAAAAAAACTCAGCTGAGGGTAACTAGACGTGAAAAAAAACAAGACTAACTAACTAACAAAAACTTAGACGGAACAAAAAAAACTAAAACTAAAACTCTACTAAAAGGCTACTACTGAAACGCGCACTACACGCAGTCTTTAAAGGTCGCTCCGGGGCGTGTCGAAAGGCAGGCCATCGAATCACGGGAGACTCTTTGTGACGCGCGGTGTAATCTTGCCTCATGGAGCTGAACTAATCAAAGAATCATACGAGGGCTCATCTGCTTCTCACTATGGTCAATCACATATAATTTCAATGACCAATTTTCAATGGCATTTCAACATTGTTCACAGCATGCATTAGACACTTTCTATGGTTGGGTGAAAACATTAAATGATAATCATGGTACAGTTTTATCCCAACAGGTATAATAACTCAATGAATAACTAATACAAAAATAAAGGTAGGAATAAAGAGAGGCAGATTATATTTGTCAAAAATTGATTATCACGATTACGGTTACTTATCGATAAATGTACCAAGTCAAGCATATTCAATCTGACGGTTAGGAAACTCTAGATGGCAGTATAGTTTGTGGTGACAATTCATACAACTTTTATAAAACCGTTAAAATCACAACTTGGTCATACTTCGGGTCAGAGATACGGGAAAAACATCAATATTATGCGTACCCCGAGTCCTGTAGGTTGAAAACATGAAAAGTTAAGTTTGACATAAAATCTGGTTATCTTGGAGTGTTGAGGAAAACACACAAACGTGAGTCACTAGTTGCTTCAAGGGATGTCCGGTTTACGACCATCAGCATTTGCTGATGTTCGCGGATTCCTCAGAGGCCTGCCATTTGTCTCTTCAGGCAGCCTTGTTGCATGGAGTCCTCGGGCTATTGGGGAAGTAATTAGCATAGCGTGGGACATCCTGATTTAGAGATAGGCGTTGACCTTTTGGCTTTCTTTCTTCAGTGTGTAAGTAAAGTAGTTTACTGAACCAGACTTCCTGTCTCTCTTCGAAATCAGATTGCATTATAGGTAAACCAGGCGGTCTATAATTCAATCGGTTGGCGGGTTTACACCTCCATTTCCCTTGGGTATCACCAGAAAAGGAGGGAAGGAAGGGGTCAGTTAAAGGCCGGTTCTGCTACAGTAGATAAAAGCAATAAAATACAGAGGAGTGTTTTCTACCTCTTGATGGCTTCTTCCTGTCGTCTCTTCTTCTGGTGTTTTTCTTGCAGGTAGGTCCAGTTGGTCTGGTTACGAACGCGGTCACTCTCTCTGGCAATGTCAGAGGCATTTTGAATCACCAGACCATCGTATGTCCGAAGGCCGCTGTCCTCCACATACTGAAAAAACCTCCTGAAGGAAGATGCCTCTTGCTGAGATGTCATGGTTCCCCTAAGACCTGAGAGAAGGATCAAGAGGAGCACGTCAGAGAGGACAACATGGTTTGCTTCTTACACTATATCAGTGAAAGAAAGTGTTTCGGTCAAAGGAAATTTGAACTTGCTTTAGATTGGTTTGCCTTCACAAGAGCAGAGTTCATCCAGGTTATTAAACAGGAACAATGTCTAGTTTCTGTCTGGATAAATTCAGATCTGCTTTAAATTTGAAATTCTCAAACATGTTTTGATCTGGTCTGTTAGGGCCTAGGGCATTTAATATACTGTGTGAAGGTGTATGCAGCTGTGAAACATCACTATGCCCCCAGCTTTCCTCTTACCGCTCTCCTTCGCTCTCCTGTCCACTCTCAGAAGTTGAAAATTGTCTAAAGTAACATGCGAGTCTGGTGTGAATTCATTCAGCCATGTCTCTGTGAGGCACATAATGCTACACTCCTGGTACTCCCTCTGCAGTATGGTTAGCACCGTTAGCTCTTCCATCTTATTTTTTTGTTCTTTTTGTTTTTGTCTTGTTTCTTCTCCTCTGCTTTGCTTTTATTGATTGTGTTTTAATCATCCTATATGGTCTTATTTTTTTTTATTCTGACCCTTCTCCTCTAAAGCGTCTTTGAGTATTGTTAAAAGCGCTCCACAAATAAAATGTATTATTATTATTATTATTATTATTATTATTATTATTATTATTATTATAAGAGACGCTTTGGACACATGCTTTTCTTCTCTTTACGCTTCACTCCAGCTGTGCATCCCCTCTTCCTTCTTACTTCCACTGGGATCACAGACTCTATCTGCTCAGGAGGCTGAGGTCTTTTGGGGTGGGGGGGCACTCCTGAAGACCTTCTATGACTCTGTTGTGGCCTCTGCCTTGTTCTATGGTGTAGTCTGCTGGGGGAGCAGCATCACAGCAGCTGACAGGAAGAGGCGGGACAAACTCATCAGGAAGGCCAGCTCTGTCCTGGGATGTCCTCTGGAACAGGTGGAGGAGGTGGGGGAGAGGAGGATGACAGCCAAGCTGTCCTCCATGACAGACAATGACTCCCACCCCCTCCAACACACACTCACTGCACTGAGGAGCTCCATCAGTGACAGGATGCTACATCCAAAGTGTGTGAAGGAGCGTCGCAGGTCTTTCCTTCCTGCAGCCGTCAGACTGCACAACAGAAACTGCTCCAAATAACCTGTGAATTATCTGTGCATTAATCAATAACAATAACCATTTATAATTTCTTAAGACAATGTTTATTTTTTATTCCATTCCATTTTATTTCTCCTATTGCTCTTACTCTATCTGCTTTATTGGTGCTGCTGTAACTGGAATTTCCCCTTGCGGGACCAATAAAGAAATATTGAATAAAGGAATATTGAATCTTTCCACTGGGAGTACCTTAATGTTGCACAGTGTCAACAGCTGTTCCCGAGTATAAACAATGGAGCTGTGACTGAATGGATTCCCCAATGTGGTTCTAAGTAGTCCAGAAAAGAGTAAAAAGCATGTCACCAGTCTCACCAGTTGCACACCCATAGGTGAGACTAGTGACAGAACACATAAAAAGTACAACAATGCACTAAAACAAAGGTCGGTGTTGCTATAACTAGCTGCCACTTTTGCGGGGCCATCTTGAAATAGCATAATACATACATATTACTCATTTTCTGTCATTTTCCAAAGTATTTCTCAGTTTATTGCTAAATTAGTTTGCTTTATTTACTAGGGGTGGCAGCTGCCAGCATGGCTGCAGGTGAAAGCTTTAGTTTTTGACAAACTGGCTCTGGCATACGACTCAGCTTTCCCTGGCTGTGACATGTTGAGTGGGGGAGCATAGTTTAGTTGAAGGTGAAATTCTTGGTAATGATAGTGTTAAATCTGTGTCAAGGATGAACAGTGCTGTGGTAATCATGGCTTTGGTCTGCCCTGGTATTTTCTTGTCAGTGTCTCTGTGGCCATCACTCCCCTGGCTCATGGGTCCCTGAACCAAAACACCTGCCTTCAATCAGCTCAACACCTCTCCAGTAAATCTGCTTGCTGTTTCAGCTACCATGGTAATCACATGCGTCAGGCCTCTAATTTAAGTATATTCAGAAATCTATTCATTGTCTCTCCAATCTACCAAATTCCTGCTATCCTTCAATAAACCCTCCTATTCACCTATTCAGTTCCCTCCATTGCTTGCCTTAGTGGACTCCTACGCAGATGAAAATGTTCTTGATGGCAGTCTTGTTTCCGAGGCTTGCATAGGAGTTGAGCTGTTTGCCACTCCTCTTGGCACTAATGCCTTGAAAGGAAAGGTCCTCACTCGAGTCGCTCACCATACTAAACAACGAGGAACTTCACTATCTCACCTTTTCTTATTCAGCCAGATCCTTTGTGCCGGTTAATTGTGGAGGTCGATGCCTTAGACAGTGGTTTGTGGTTGTTCTCTCTCAGCACTCAGTCTAAAGACTTCCCTTACACTGCCCAGCAAAATCATAGCATCAGAAGCTACATGCCATGAAACTTGTCTTGGAGGAATGGAAACACTGGTTTGAGGGGTAAGAACATCCATTTGGTGTGTGGATAGACCATAAGAACCTTTCATTTGTTCAGACTGCATGACATTCACCTACCGTCCTGGCTACAGACACCCTCTCAGGAGCTCCTGCCAACCCCGATATCAAAGGGGACACCAGGAAGTGCACCAGGCCTTGAAGCCAATTTGACGCTCTAAAATTCACATGACCAACACAGGTGTTGCACATTTGAAGATGAGACTGGATTGGTCTGTTGCACTAGTTTTAGCTTTCACACATAGTTCCTGGTCAATTACCAGGGTAA
>NC_092064.1:30174115-30189115 GCF_039877785.1 Chaetodon trifascialis | reverse complement strand
CTCTCTACACACATCTACACACACACATTACTGAAGCTGGACTCTCTCCAACCCACACACACACACACACACACACACACACACACACACACACACACACACACACACACACACACACACACACACACACAGTGGAGCTGCTATACAAAGTACTGGGAGCAAATCTGGGTTCAGTGTCATACTTAAGCACAGCTGAGCACATGGACAGGAGGAGCCGGGGAATCGAACCACCAGCCGTGGGACTGATGGATGATCCGGTCTACCTCCTGAGTCACCGCCAGCACTGTTCCCCTCCAGGCATTAATTAAACCCTAAAAACTCATCTGTCTCTTGTCCATGAAAAAAACCCTTCATGCCTTAAAATAGCTGGATGTAACTCTACACCTTTGTCTTCATTTCATCTGCTCAGTTTTAAGTGGTCCCTGCCTCTGTGTACACCCACCTGCAGCTCAAGTGCACCTGCTCACCAAACACACAAACCTCTGCTTGTTTCCTGCTTCACTAGCCACTGTACTCTGCACGACGGCGAGTAATATTAGAGTAATTCAGCCTGATTTTCAGGTCCTTTGGTAAAACATGAAAGTGAACTTTTTTCCTTTTGCAACTTTGCAACCAAAAACAGAACACGACTGTCATTGCAAAAATTGTACTGCATAGTTCTACCAACAACTGATACCCCTCATTTTACCAGGGGGAAGGCTGCCAGACAGACCTGGTGAACCCAATCAGGTAGTGAGGCTGACCTCAGAACATCTGGCTCTTTTGTAAACAAAGAGTTTTCAGTACTCTGTCCACCATTTTTGTAGCTTCCTCTTGAATGCATGCTGCTTGTGGTCTGGCACCTGGTCACTACCCTTTCATAAGGTCACTTGCATGCTGTTATTGGCTGAGGGCTACATACCCACTGCCCAGAGGTTGCGGCCTAATAATTTGAAGTTGTGGAAGTAACATTTTGAGGAGCTCCTGAACCCAACTGACCTCCATAGTGCCCGAGAATCATCCTGAAGTGTTGAAAGCTCCAGATATTGTTGGACTGTTACAGCTAACTCTTCAGTGTCTCATGCAGCTTGGGGACAGTACCTGTGCAATGTCATGGTAGAGTGAGGCAGTTCACTCATTTCTGAGGTACAGAGAGTGTCGGTATGCTGAACGCAGGATTGTATGTCTGCTTTTTGAAGATGATGTGATTCTATTAGTTTCATCAGATTGTGACCTCCAGTGAGTGCTGGGCCACTTTCCTGCTAAATGTGAAGCAGCAGAACATAAGTTAGCACCTGCCAGTCTGGGAAATCATTCAGGTTGTAGTGAGTTTCTGCCCCAAATTAAGGAGCACAAGTACCTCACGGTCTGGTTTATCAGTCAGTCCAGATGGACGCAGGTGGATTGCTTCAGATTCAGATATAACATGGACTTTGTATAAGACTTTGGTTGTTCAGAAAGAGCTGATCCTGAAAGAGGATCTCTGGATTCAGCAGGATCTCTCTGGCTCTCTGCTCCAGTCCTCAGTTGAACTTAGTTTTCTTGGCAGGGCGTCTGGGCTCAGCTTTAGTGGCAGGAAGAGGTGAGGGAACTTGAGACGGGTTCAGGTGTGTTTTAGTGACGGAACATGGGACAGGTGTGCACAGAGAAGCAGGGTCATGGGACTGACGCGTGTGGAAAACTTGCAGAGGGCGTCTGGTGGATCGGTGAGGAATAACAGGAAAGGTGACAAATGTACATCGCAGCACCCAAATGCTGATATAGTTTCAGCTAGTCTGCAGACCCCCCTCACTTCTTATATTTTATGTAAATGTGTGTGTTCGCGTGTGTCTGTGTGCATGATATACTGTGTGTGTGTGTGTGTGTGTGTGTATGTGTGTGTGTGTGTGTGTGTGTGTGTGTGTGTGTGTGTGTGTGTGTGTGTGTGTGTGTGTGTGTGTGTGTGTGTGTGTGTGCGTGTGTGTGTTTGAGAGAGGGAGAGATATGTGTGTGTCACTGAGGTCATCTACTCTTTTCAGAGCTGTTCTGGCATGAATTGAGAAATTTAATGCACAATTTGTTATGTTTTTAGTAATTCACAGGACCCAAAACACCAGCTCAGACAGATGAGACAGGAAGCAGGTGAAAGCCATTTAATGAATATAATGCTGTGCATGAGTTCGGACGAGGCAGACACCTGAGCTCAGACAGGGCAATGCAAGACAGGTTGCAGACAAGACGAGAATATTCTGACACAGGTATTTGTGCTTTTCTTGAGCTCTGGCTGTTTACCACGCAGCAAGGCAGAGTATGAGATGAAAACTGGTTGAAACCCTGGTGCTTCAATACGGTGTAGGCAGGAGAGTCTTGATTGGTTGATTGAGCGCACCTGTGTGCAGAGGAGGCTGGGCCACGCCCAGCAGTAGCACAGACTAAGACTTGATGGGGGAAATTAAGTCACCAGTATAACAAAAAGCCAACACAGTGGCACAAAAGAGTCACGATTAAAAACGTGTACAGGATACAGAAAAACAACTTTATGGACATATTCTAAAATACTAAATGCCATAAAAGTCCTGCTGCCGATAAAAAGTACAATTGTCAAAATTCTTATGAGGAAACCTACTACTGTCATATGTTGTATTGCACTTGAGAAATACTAGGTTTGTGCGCAATGTATACAGTTTATAAAACTACCGTTGCCAATATGGATCAAAATAGTGCTATTGCACAGTTGAGTCAAAATATACAACAACTTAAAAATGCAGAAATGTAGTCACATATATGACGTTACATGTACAATGAAGTTTATATATAATGTAGTTATTTGTATAATGTAGTTAGTTTGTAGAACTGGGAATGTAGCTAAAGGGAGGGACAAAGAAGCAGAATATTACAAGTTACAGCTATAATGTAGTGAGATATGATATATAAAGTAGTTGCATCATGCACATTGTACTTAGTTTTGTGATGGAGCAACATTCATGTGTGCTACATTGAAGCTTCATCTGTTATAATGTTTTTCATTAAATATATTTTTAGAATCGCCAGCTGACTGATCAGGACTGGCAGGACCTGGTGAGAAGTACACTGTTGTATTTGTAGGCTGTTACAGTCCTCGGTCAACGGGGAAGTGACATGAAGGAGAAACTAAAAGTTTAGATAAAACATGTTTAAAAATATTGAATCTAACAACAGGAAGTGGTGTGAGGAGACTGCGGGGGAACAGTGATGAGGAGAAGAGAAGAAGAGTCGTTGTTAAATGGATCCAGTGATGTGATTGGACAGGACAAGTTAGTTGTTTCCTAAAACAAGAAACAAAAGCTAAATACACAGAAACACAGTGAGACCTTTCAATGCAGGAAGATGTTTGTTTACTCTGTTGTGGTTAAATAAAGTGTTTTTTGAATTATCTCCCAAGGTCTTATCCTGCTTTTCTACCTCGTCTTCTATGGCTTTCTGGCGGGAATGTTCACTCTCACCATGTGGGTGATGCTACAGACTTTGGATGAGAATGTCCCCCGCCGTCAGGACCGAGTGGCCAATCCAGGTGAGCTCATTACTACAGGTTTTCATGCTTAACCCTTTAACTAGACTTCTTGTTTACTCTATATCCACAATGATCACTTGGCCTGGACTGCCTTGAAGGAGATGTCTAGATTCTGGGATTAACGAGACTCATAAACATGATGGTAAAGTTTAATCCTTTGGCTAGGATATCTTGCTATGGATAGGTAGATTCCCTGACTGTCTAGTCCTTCAAACACCTGTTGTGTGTTTTATCCAGTGTTAAGTTATCTTTCTTTTGCTTCCAGGTGAGTTCTGCTTTTCTGGTGTTGACTGTAGGTTTTGGAATTTCCATGTCTGTACCATCACACCACAGCATGTGCCAACAGTTGATCTCACATCTCAGCAATAGAAACAGTCATGAGGAAAAACAATGAAAGAGAAGCAGAGGCAGAACAGATAAGCTTGACGGTATCGGCAACCCTTTCCAATGCAAAGACACCCTTTTCCAATCTCACCATTCAGTAAATGAAGGCTGTGACATCACTAAGCAAGGACCAAAACACCACCATCCTTGGGGCTGATAAAGGAAGGTGCACAGTGGTCCTACATACAGCAGACTACAATGCCAGGGTCACCAGACTACTCGGCAGCACTAATGCATATGAAACACTGACTGTCATCCCACCAGTGGACAAGAAAAAGGCCATAGAATGTTTACAACAGCTACAGAAGGAGAAGATCATCAGATGTGAAGAAATCGATGAAGAGGATTCTGATGAAGATGCCTGTATTCCAGAGAGCCAGTCTATGCATTCATGGGCTTCCATCAAGATTCCATGAAACCATGGTGTCCTATGATGTGACCTTATTATTTACATGCATTCGAACTATGGAAGCAGTGGAAACTGCAAGGAAATTTCTCTTACAAGACAACCCAGTCAACAATAGAACAAACCTCAACCCAGATCAGATTTGCAAACTGCTGCAACTCTGTTACAACACCCCACCTACTTTCAGTACAATGGGGGTTTCACAGACAGAAGCATGGCTGTGCCATGGACTCACAAGTAACTCCTATTGTGTCCAACCTCTACATGGTAGAGGTACATGGTAGAAGACAGTCCTGAACTTCTTCAGAACAATACTGAGCTGCTAGTTTAGATATGTAGACGACACATGGGTCAAAATCAAAACCCAAGTGCAGGCCTTCACAGACTTCACACACACACACACACACACACACACACACACACACACACACACACACACACACACACACACACACACACACACTTAGAAACACTAATCCAGCTGTTGTCCTCCTGTTGCAAATCTAACCAAGAAAGAAGTTAGAACAGGACAGGTACACAACAGGCTGAGAAGGTAATCAAACTCCTTTTTCCCTCCATCACGCTGTCAGTTATCTTATTTTCCTGTTTCTATATTACAAACAGTAACTGAAATGTCACAAGTCGCAGACCCAAAGTGTCAGCCAGCGGTTGGAGGATTTAACTGCACAGACTACACTTACTTCTGTATTACAACCAAAATTCCCAAGACAAACATTGAACATTCAATACCTGAAACGATCCAAGAGAGTAATAACAACACAAAATAATCAATATTTAGAATAAACCACACCACAATGATCAGCTCATTTGCCCTGCACTTCCTGGATCTCTGTCTGACTGTGACTGTTGGATGTTTGTCTCATCAAACATTTTAAGAGACTCTCAATAGATTGGAACATTGATCTTAAGATAAGATAGACTTTATTTATCTCACAATGGGGGGGAAATTCACGTGTTACAGCACCAACAACACAGAGTGCAAGAAGTCAGACCTCGTGATCTTGCCACATCTTGTACTTTGAGAGACAGTAATTCTGAATGTGACATTGACCTGTACTACAGCATGTCCATCTCTGTCATGCCTGAGATTGAAGCCAGTGAAAGCAACTTCTGTGTACTGGTGGTACATTCAGCCCACGTGATGTGTCATCTGATGGCTTGACCATGGAGGTGAAATGTCTCCATTGTCTCTCTTGGGATAGGTCATGGATTACAGAAACTCTGGTGGCCACAGCAGTATGCTGTCTTTGTGTTTGATTGTGAATGCATCCCAGCACAGATGTGCTACTGTCCAGAAAGAGTTTTTAGGTTCCATTTGGAGCTCCATTTTCAATATTCTACCTGCTTTTTCTCTGCCAGCTCAAGCCTGGGAACTGTAATCTGTTTGAGTGGGGCCTCTCAGGATTTTTCAATTTCCCCAGAACAACTGCAACATGGATCTTTCCTAACTTCCTAACAGTGGTACAGTGGCACAAGTGGTAACACTGTCGCCGCTCAGCTAGAAAGTCCTGGTTCGAATCCCACTGTGGGCACTGGTGGCGTGTCCTCCACCATGCCTTCAGTGCCTGCTGCTCGAGGAAAAAGGGCCCTCCTGTGTGGAGTTTGCATGTTCTCCCCGTGCTCACCTGGGGTATCCTCCATAAAAAAAATACCCCCACTAAAAACATGCAAGAAGATCACCACCTGACCAATGGTGACGAAAGAGACTGGGTCGCCGGTCGGATGGCAGCCCACCCCTCCTGGTCTGCCACGGAGGAAGGCGACCAGGATGGGTTAAAGGCAGAGGATAAATTTCACCAAATTGCATGGCGTGTGTTGCATGTATGTAATTGTGTGACAAATAAAGGGGACTGTCCCTCCAATTCTTCTTCTAACTCTATGTGAACCACAGATAGCTTACAGTGCTGTACCACAAGTCATTCGCGTCACACAAGTGCTGTCCTGATGGATCCAAAATTCTCAGGTTTCATCCAACTATTCACTTGAAAGGACAGTGACAGCAGCCTGTCACTGTAACACTGTAGCTGTTCCTCTGCCTGGAGATGACGCTGTGCAGTGGATGCAGCCCATCACTCTGCCACAGATGTCAGGCTGTCCAGCTCTGTGCCCACAACAGAGCCCGCCTTCCTCACCAGTTTGTCCAGACATGTAGCATCCCTCTTTTTGTTGCTGCCTCCCCAGCACACTGCTGCGTATAAGAGGGCACTTGCTACCACAGTCTGGTAGAACATCAGCAGCATCTTTTTGCAAATGTTGAAGGACGCCAGCCTTCTGAGGAAGAATCTCTCCTGCACAGAGCAACTGTGTTGGCAGTCCAGTCCATTTTGTCATACAGCTGCATTCCCAGGTATTTGTCGGTCTGTACAATCTCTACACAGTCCCCTTTGATGGTCATAGGCTCTGGATGAGGCCTGGGCCTCGTGAAGTCCACCACCATCTCCCTGGTCTTGGTGGTGTTGAGGTGCAGGTGGTTGGAGTCGCTCCATGTGACAAAGTCCTAAATTAGTGTCCTGTACTACTCCTCCAGTCCGTTCCTGATGCAGCCCACCATAGCAGTGTCGTCTGCGAACTTTTGCATGTGGCAGGATTCTGAGTTGTATTGGAAGTCCGATGTGTACAGGGTGAGCAGGACTGGAGAGAGCACGGTCCCTTGTGGTGCTTGTGTGCTGCAAACCACAGTGTCAGACCTGCAGTCCCCCAGCCCTCCATACTGAGGTCTGTCTGTCGGATAGTCTGTAATCCAGACAACCAGGCGTGAGCCTACTCCCATCTCTGTCAGTTTTTCTCAGAGGAGCAGAGGCTGGATGGTGCTGAAGGCGCTGGAGAAGTCCAAAAATTTAATCCTCACCGCACCGCTGCTCCTGTCCAGGTGGGAGAGGGATCGGTGTAGCAAGTAGACAGAGGCATCCTCCACTCCCACCTTCTCCTGGGGATACTCCATCTGGACCCACTGCCTTGCTGGGTTGAAGCCTCCTCAGCTCTCTGCAAACATGGGCTGCTGTGATCTTGGATGGGGGGATGGTCTCCTCTGTGCTGGTGTCTCGAGGGAGAGAGAGAACAGAGGGTGGGGAGGGGGTGCAGTACTACTCTGAGGTGCAAATGATTTGGGGTGGTCAAACCTGTCGAAGAAGTTGTTCAGCTGGTTCCCTCTCTCCACATCTCCTTCTATGGTGGCACCCCGCTTCGAGCTGCAGTCTGTGATGATCTTCATCCCGTCCCACACCTCCCTCATGCTGTTCTGCAACTTCCGCACCAGTTTCCTTCTGTACTGCTCCTTCGCCTCCCTGAGCTGGATTCTGAGTTCCCTCTGCACACGCTTAAGCTCCTGCTGATCCACATCCTTGAAAGCCCTCTTCTGGTTTAGAAGGCCCTTGATGTCACTGGTGATCCAGGGCTTGTTGTTAGCATAGCAGTGTACAGTCCTTAAGGGAACAACAACATCCATACAGAAGTTGATGTAGTCAGTCATGCAGTTCACAGCTCCCTCAGTGACCTCGCCGTGTGACCCCTGCAGTACATCCCAGTCTGTAGTTGCAAAGCAATCTCTCAGAGCCTGCTCTGCCTCAGGAGACCACTTTCTGAATGAGTGTGTGGTTGTGGGTAACCTCCTCACTCTTGGTTTGTATTGATGCTGGAGCAGAATCAGGTTGTGGTCTGCTTTCCCAAGTGCAGGCAGCATGTGGTAGGTCAATAGTCCTATTTCCCCTGGTGTTACGGTCCACATACTGGAAGAAAGCAGGTAGCGTTGTGTCCAGAGTCACGTGATTAAAGTCCCCAGTGATCAACACAATGGCCTCAGGAGGCTGTGTTTGTAGTTTGGCAGCAGCGGAGTGGAGGATGTCACACGCTACCTCAGCGTCAGCACGTGGAGGGATGTAAACAATAATGACAATGGCGTGTCCAAACTCTCTGGGCAAATAATAAGGACGCAAACTTACAGCCATAGGTTCGATGTCCCTGCAGCAGATGGAGATTTTGGTGCTTACATGCCCAGGATTACACCATCTTGTGTTGATGTATTTGGCAAGTCCTCCTCCTTTTCTCTTCCCGCAGGCTTTTGTGTCTCTGTCTGTCCTGACTGTGCTGAAGCCGGGTAGCTCCACATTAACATCCAGGATGTTTGTCATGAGCCACATTTCAGAAAAGCACAACAAACTGCACTCTCTGTAGGTCTTGACATTTTTCACCAGCGCAGCCAGTTCATCGATTTTGTTCAGTAGTGAGTTCACATTTCCCATGATAACCAAAGGTATCGAAGGCTTGTATCTCCACTTTCTCGCTAGCCGCTTAGCCTTTAGCTTAGCGCCGGCTCTGCAGCTTCGATACAGCCTCCTCACCTGGTCGGGTAACTGGGGAACCACACCGGCACAGGACTTTGTTCGTAGAGCGAGCAGTCGGTTCCTCAAATAAACGAGTTTAGGCTTGTTAAAACCCATATCCATAGGATAGAGGTTAACCATTGACAAAAAAGAGCACTGAAAGCTCTAAGAGTACAAAAAGTACAAAATAACACACAACACACATGGAGCTGCTGGAAGGGCTGCCACTCGTGACGGCACCGCAAATGGAACTACAGAACTATGGAACTATACAATTGTTTAAAAATAAATCAACTAGTAACAAGTCAACAAGTATAACTAGATACATAGTTGTATAATATGTATATAATGTATAATATATTATAATGATATGATAAAAATACAATATAACTAAGTATATAAAGTATTTACAGTAATTCCAAAAAAAATGTGCAGTTGTAGATGATAAATAATGTAAACAATAGACAATGTCTGCAATATTGCAGATAATATATAACACTGGAATATTGGGGTTTGTGAGGTTGGTGGGTTGACTGTTCAAGTTACTGTTGTACAGTGTGATGGCTCGTGGCAGGAATGATTTCCTGAAGCGGTCCTTGTGACAGCAGAGCTGCAGCATTCTGTTGGAGAAGGAGCTCTGCTGTCTGTCCACGAGGTGGTGAAGAGGATGTTCAGGGTTATCCATGATGGATAACAGTCTGTCCAGTGTCCTCCTCTCCACCACCTCCTCAAAAGAGTCTAGTTTGCAGCCAATAATGGAGCCGGCCTTCCTGATCACTTTGTGACACTGCTGCAAAGAAGAGTGAGCTGGCAACAACAGACTGATAGAAGATCTCCAACATCTTGCTGCACATGTTAAATGATCTGAGCCTCCTCAGCAAATAGAGTCTGCTCATCCCCTTCTTGTAAAGTCCTTATATTCAACAGCATATCTTGCATCCCTCATCCCTCTCTTCTTAGAATTTAGAGTGCAATAACAATAAATAATTCAATATTAATAATTCATGGCTCCAATACGTTGTATCTATTGTTTATTATTTTTAAACTTTGCACAACTTCCCTTATTATTCAGTCTTTTGTTTTATTTCTTTGTCCTTTTTTCCAATGCAAGTATATTGAGTGTGATGTTTAAACTGGAGTTAAATTCCTTGTATAAGTACATATGCTTGGCCAATAAAGCCGATTCTGATTCTGATTCTGGTTCTGATGAATACCAGAGAAGCATTTCCAGCAAAAGACCCTCACAACCCAGTGCAACCCACCCACCTTCTCCACAACAACTGACCAAAATTCCTTCTATGCCTGTTTTTCACACCCTTAACTTGCTATTTAGTGTGAATGGCCAAAAACTCTACCTGTCGCAGAATCACCACCTCCTGTTCCCTTCATTTGAGAGGATGTAAGGCGATGCCTGAGCCAGGCAAGACCCTAAGACCTACGAGGGTGCTGAAGGCCTGTGCCATGGAGCTCACTCCTGTTCTCCACTCACTCTACTGTGAATCTTAGAGAACTTTGATCAACCCCACCCTTCAGAAAATATCCATTATCAGCTGATGCAAAGAAATCCCACCCTCAGAACTCACAATCACTATCGAAGTGCCTTGAAAAGCTGGTGCTGAACACCATCATGCCAACTGTCAGTCTACAACTGGACTCCCACCAGTTTGCCTACAAGGCCAAGATGGGAACTGAGGATGCTGTAGCACGTCTCCTCCATCCTCGCTACAACACCAAGAGTCACTGGGGATCTTTATCAGAATCCTCTTCATAGACTTCAGTGCTACATTCAACATGTTCCAGCAGCATCAGATGATAAAGAAGCTCCAACACTGTCGCCTCACTTTTCACCCACGAGATACACAACTTCCTGAGTGACTAACCCCAGACTGTAAGTGCCATCACTACAACATCTTCAACCATCACCACCAACACAAGAGCCCCACAAGGCTGTTCCCTCAGTCCCTACTTGTACACTCTGCAATAACTGCATTAATCCATCTCCATACACCATACATACTGGAAGTACAAAGCATTGTTCAGTCCATTATACTCTACTGTTCCCCTTGTTTTCTTACCATGCTATCTGCCACCAACAAGAACAAGCTGTTACGCTGAATATCACACACACTAATTCCAAAATCACTGGTCTCCCCACCCCCATCCTCTCAGATCTCAATAACAGAGCCATTAACAGCACAGGACACCCCCTCAACATATTTTCGCTCTACTTGCAACTGTCTGTAGATCCGGTACACTGACAGCAACAGTTCACTTCTCTATTCTGTAGCTCGCTAATTACAAGAACACACTCTGTTTTGTATTTATGTTTTGTGTGGTATGTCAATGTATCTGTGTTCTGGAGGCACAAACAATGCAATCTCTGGAAATGTATTTCACCTTCGGTGACAATAAAATCTCTCTGTAAATTCCAGTTTGATCATTGATTGGGTTTTTTATGAATCACTCTGCTGCTGAAATAATCTGTTAGTTGCACTCATTCTATTTTCAGAGCTTGATTACTGATTATAGATTTCTTTTGCTGAGTCCAGGTTTGGTAATTCGTCCTCATGCAGCTGAAATCTCCTTCAACCGCAGTGACCCGGCAAACTACCATCAGTACATCCAACAACTGCACGACCTGCTGCAGCGTGAGTACAATCCTGTACAATCCTCACATCCTGCACTGCAGAGTTAAAGGGAAGTTTCAACACAAAACGTGAAGGTTTTGAGCATTCAGTGAAGCTGCTGACGTGTCATGTGACAGATTAACTAGAATTTCTAACTGAACCATTAGCTCTGAGCTGCAGACTGTTCTAAACAAACAAAACTTGATTATTCTGATCTCTTACAGCAAAGAAAGTGTATGATCAGAGTGACTGATCAGTTGATTGATCAGTTTCCATTGCCTGATAAACTCTGATAACACATTGTTCAATACGGAACAAAATCAAAACAACATAATCAACTTGCATCTCTAAACAAGTGAGTCACATCTGTGGACAGCTTATTTGATGACATCTAACAGAAGGCTTGACCTCTCTACAGCAAACATGCTGATTGGTTTCCTTCTTGACTTCAGAACAGGAAATCTCCTTCGACCGTGAAAAGTTCCGTTGAGAGTTTTGTGTTGACAGGTCATGTTACTTGTTGTTTTGTTGTTGTTTATCTCTTTAGATTATAATGACAGCGTTCAGGAGCGTAATGACTTGTGTCTGGTGGGTGAATACACTGATCAGGACGATGAGCCCATAAAGAAAGTTTGTCAGTTTAAACGCAGTACGCTGCGTCAGTGCTCTGGTCTGCCTGACACCAGCTTCGGATACGCTGAAGGGAAACCATGCATCATCATCAAGATGAACCGGGTCAGTAAAACACTTTCATTCAGTCCGTTAGGATGCCGATACATCAAAAAAGAACCAGGTGAAGAGCATCACTATTATCTGCACATAGAAACCTGTGAGTCAGTTCTGTCTCATGTTTCCCATTGACTGTTTTAGTCCTCTGCTGTCAGGTTAGTTTGACTGCTGAGACACCGGAAGCAGCAACACACTTACTGCAGGTTAATAAGATAAGATAAGTTAAGATAAGATAAGATAAGATAAGATAAGATAAGATAAGATAAGATAAGATAAGATAAGATAAGATAAGATAAGATATACCTTTATTAGTCCCACAGTGGGGAAATTTCAGGTATTACAGCAGCAAAAGTGGATAGCAAACATATATATATAATATACCTGAAGCTCTGATTCACAAGTGACTCAGTGTCCACAAATTTATGTTGTAAATAATTAGGAAAATAAATAATATAGAGTTATTAAATACAAATGTAATGAATAACAACTATAACAATATGCCTGTCTGTAGGTCATCGGACTGAAACCACGAGGAGATCCTTATATCAACTGCACTGCTAAGGTAACACACGTGCCTACACACACACACACACACACAATTATTAGCTTGTTAACCAATCAGAGATTGGACCAAAGTTCAGTTACATATCCAAACATGGTGATGCTGAAACAGAAATACACAATAATAAAAAAATAACTGTCCATTTTTCATCCATCTTGAAACCTGAAAAACAGTCAGTGAGAATATTTTCTATGAATTCTATTGTGTAGAGAGATGTGTAGATTATTATGTGGGACGTAATATTTCGCAGTATTTCAGTGTGTATGTAGATCTGGGTGTGATACTGTACATTGATAACCCGAACTGATGTAAAGTGTTTCTGCTCTCATATTCTGTGTTGAAGACAGTTTGATTCTTCTCATATTGTCAACTCTTCATATTTACATAAATGTGTCTCTGGTAGAGAGACAGTCCGTTGCAGATGCAGTACTTCCCTTCAGAAGGTCGTCTGGATAAAATGTTTTTCCCGTACTACGGCAAGAAAGCTCATGTGAGTAAATTCTCTCTGCTTAATCTTTATTATTGCTGTTAACGTTATTCATTTATGTTTATGCAGTTTTCTCTGAACTAGAAACTTTTATGAAGAAGAACAATAATTTAATAATTAAATGTTCTACCAGCACAGCATGTTAGCATTTATTCCTCAGTGGATTGTCGACATCAGTTTGTATTTTAGTTAGTGCTGTCAAAAATATCGCATTATTAACGCGTTAACACAAATCAATTTTAACGGCGTCATTTTTTTTATCATAAGATTAACGCTCTTTGTGACCTCGTGAACTTTTAGTTTTTTAGAAGCGGTGGCCACTGCTAGTAGCCTAAGAAAAACTACAGGATCCGATTGTAAACCGGAAACAACACAATAGACACGCCCCACACACATGTTTGGTCTCGCCCGCTCGCTAGCTGTAAAACAGTAGGCTAGCGGTTTGTGTGGATGTCAAGTGCGAAACGCCGAATTGGACGCAAACAAGATTCTGAATGAAAAGTTTAGTTTCAAAAAGTTGCCAGATGGGTCGACTGACAAGCCAAAGTTATCTGTGTGTGTTGTTGGTGTGAACTGAATTATCACCGCAGCACATCCAGTCTGAAACACCACTTGATGGCCAAACACACGGCGAATGCAAATTCTCCGCCGCCTCTTCTACCTATAGGTCTTCTACCTCTGTCTCTCTGTCTCTCTGTCTCTCTGTCTCTGTCTCTCTCTGTTGACAGCCTGACTACGTGCAGCCTGTGGTCGCAGTGCAGTTGCTGTTAACTAAAGAAGACCATAACGTGGAGCACACGGTGGAGTGTAAGGTCGAAGGTTCAGACCTGCGGAACAACGACGACCGGGACAAGTTTCTGGGTCGCGTCACTTTCCGGGTCAAAGTGTCGGAGTAACCAGACACACCAGTTGCCATAGATCCCACAAACTGGGTTTAAACTGGAAATAAATCTCCAGTTGCGGACACTTTGTAATCCAGACCTGATCTTGTCTTGGATGTCTGAATCTGGTTCATCCTGTTCAGACTCTTATGAAGAAGCCAGATCTGCACCCCTGAAAGCAAAACATGGTTACACTGTCAGAACCTTTGAGATCTGATTCTGGTTCCGATCTGATCCTAAATCAGACCTCATCATAGTTCTGTCCCAATGTGGTTCAGATGTGGTCAACCCTGACCCTGGTCCATCTGTTTCACTTGGTGGTCTAGCTCTGCTCCTCAACAGACCAAACAGAAGCCAGAGTGAACCTGTTCAGACAGCCGGAGCAGATCAGGTCGTAATGGAAGCATGTGAGCCAGCTGCACAATGATGTGTTGTTTTAAATGTTTGTCTCGTAGTGATGTAACAAAACCGAAAATATGATCCCAGCAGAGTGTGATAGCAGCGCAGCAGAAGCTAACTTCACTCTGACAGAAAAAACAAACAGTGACTACTGTAAAACTTTGGTTAGTAATCAGATTACTGTCATCCATCGTGGAACAGGAACTTCCTTTACAGTATGTTTGTGATTATTGTCAGCGTTCAGCTGCAGCTTCATTATGAACATTTTCAGTTTCAAGGACCAACAAAAAACAGATTAAAACCACATTTTTGACAAGGAGGGTTAAGGTGAGCACAGTTCATTGTAGCAGCAGGATGGTTTGACTGTAATCTGATTACTGATGGCCTGTGTGTAAAAGTTTGATGGTTAAACAAAATTTTACATTTTATGCAAACAACTGCCAAATGAAAATTCATTGTGTTCACACAAACTTTTTACAGAGACATCAGAGGAAATGTCATGAGAACGTGACGTGTTTTCACATCAATGCTAATTCCAGTTCCCTGTTTAAAAGTGACACTGACTGTAAAAAAGACCTCCATCTGGTCAATTATTATTATCAATAATGGTGATGGCGCCCTCTAGAGGACCAGCATTACACTGTGAAGCACAAAGCTGCGTTGGTGCGCCACCTGCT